>NC_089760.1:2232500-2330000 GCF_040412425.1 Macrobrachium rosenbergii | reverse complement strand
ACTGCCACTGTACAACGCACAGCATGGATTCATGAATGATCCTCGTTTTCACTGGCGGAACTCCACAACAAAACCTTGAATGCTATTATAATAATAATAATAATAATAATAATAATAATAATAATAATAATAATAATAATAATCTCACCCCCTCCATTCTCACCAAACCATGTGGGAGGCGTTATGGTAAGGCTTATGCAACCGTAATATTGGCTACATTAATCTCGCGTCCATGTTAATTAACCAGTGACCGGTGAACACTAACTCGGTAGTTTTGGGACATGTCGCGATCATTTGCGACCGTCATCAGGATCGATTTCTCGTTCAACTGTACTTTTACCTTCGGTTCCAATTGCCACTTGAAACAGGAAGAGGGTCATAATTATCGGAGGCTTTTGCAATTATCCCTCCGTACCTACCGTACCACCACCTTCCCCAACTGCCGCCGCCACTCCCTCCCCCACCCCGCCTTCAAATATCATTCGAAATTAATTGAATATCCAATTGTTCGTCATTATGATGGGAAGGTTCCAATGGGATTGGGGAACAAAAAAAATAATCTCGAAAATTATTGCCAATTGTACTTCCGCGATATAACCAAAAATGATGATAGCCCCTTCGATTATACCTAATGGGTATGGGCTACCATCGTACAACGTAACCACGAAAGTGGAGATCACTTTTATATAGTGTCTTTTTAACGTCCCGTAAGTATCCTCTTTCTTAATTCAACAACCCATATAATCTTCCGTTGCAGGGATTGCACTGCGAGGTAAATGTAATTCAAACAGACCAACTATTTCTCAATACTGCTCGGCTGATGCAATGAAAGTACTGCATACTCTCTGGCTGTCTTCAAAGCCAATTGTTGTTTAAACGACGAGTAGAGTAATGTAGAAGTGAAACAATCTCTTTCAGGTCAATGCAAATGAAAATTCATAAGCAGTGGCAGGTCTGTCATCCCCTGGGAAAGAGATTCTATTAACCTTCCTGCCTAACAGGGACGAGTTAGACAAAGATCTCAGAATCATCTCAAAGTTATTATTTTATGAACTTTAGGCTTCCTAGCCAAGCACGGGGGGCACTTCCAACAATTCGGCGCTTGAGACTGAAAAACAGAAAGTTGGAGTGGTTGGACAGCTACATAAAGATCCTGAAGTTAAGGGAGATGAAGAGCAAGGATCTAGAGGAGGAACGGCGAGAATGAAAAATAGAAAGTTGGAGTGGTTGGACAGCTACAAAAAGATCCTGAAATTAAGGGAGATGAAGAGCCAAGGATCTAGAGGAGGAACGGGGAGAAACCCCTCAGATACACTAAGAAATCAATGTTAAAGAGGCTGGACAGCATGATTGAAAGAAGGCTAAAAAGTGGGTGCGATAGGGGCAGAGGGGACGCTTCAATCGCCCTTTAGTAATACCCACAGTGCACTACGTGAGGCGAACTGACGACACTAGCACCTTACGGGTCAGACCTCGAGTAACTTACTATATAAGAAAAAAAAAAAAGCTGTCACAATGCGGTCAATCCCAGCTGCTAACAGCACAGTAATGATGGTGTGTGTGTGTGCATGTTTGTGTATATGTATATATGTATATAAATACTCACATATATATGTATATGTGTGTGTATTTATATACATACATACAAACATACATACATATACACATATACACACACATACGCAAACACACTTCTTATTTTTAAATGCCTCATTACTGAAGGCATAGCCCCTGCTTTCATATTTTTTTGGTTTTAAGTAGAAGTGGTAAAGTAAAAGTAATGAAGTAAAAGTTAACGTGGTAAAAAGTTTAAAAGGCAATGAAAGTGGACACTGAAATATGTATGTATATGTATATATATGCATACATGTACACACACAGATATATATATATATATATATATATATATATATATATATATATATATATATATATATATATATATATATATATATATATGTGTGTGTGTGTTTGTGTGCTTGCAGGCGCCTCAGCGTAATCCCGGGTATCAGTTCTCAAAAGGTGTCATGACCAGAAAATAACACGACAAACGAATTTTATCATCACAATTACGTACCAGTGCAGTCAAGACTAACACTGAGAAAATTTGTATTAAGAAACCTTAATCCTTCGCCTACATAACACTACTGTTAATATTGTTTTTATTGTAACTTTACGGTAGTTATCACGATGGGTAAAAGTTTATCTTAAATTCGTCAAAGTCATAGCGAAAAGGACAAACATTCCTTAAATTCATCTCAGCTGATTAAAATGTCATATTTAACATAATTTCACCACATTTATATCAAAATAATAAATCTAAATGAACTTTTCACAGCTATGACAAAAAATGGCAAGCCTGATTTAAGCTCCTAGGAATTGTGAAGAAAATGGCTCTCTTTGTATTAAATTCATCACATCTATGACAAAAAAAAATGAAAAACTCCAATTTTACCTTTCTTCACAACTATAAAAACAGAGTAGTTGCCTTAAATACCCATCAACTATTATGAAAGTAAACTAAAAAACCCATTTGGCTGCAAACTGAAGAAGGCTACTGACAAAATATACTAAATTTGCAGAATAAATCTTTTACAACTATGAAAAAACCAAAATCTGCCTTATATCCCTTGCAAGTTTGCACTGAATGCCTACCATTTCTGGCAAATAAATTATATTTACCATAGCTATGATAACAAGTAACTTGAATTCCTCACGGCTGTAGCAGAAAAGCATTAGTGGATCCAATGTGGGAGTTGGGGGGGGGGGGCAGCCGGGCACATGGCGCCCCCACACCCATGAAAAATTGACAATATAATAATAATGAAGATTTAGATAATAATAACATAAATGAAAAATATAAAAATATAAAAAAACATAAATCTATTATAGAATTAATAATAAATACTTCAGATATCAACTACTGAATTCTAAATAAAATGCATGCACTATCCCCCTCTCCCCCTTTATATATTTGTATAGTATAGATATATATGAATATATATACACATATATACATATATATATATATACATATATCTATATATACACACACATACAGGACATGCAATATATATATATATATATATATATATATATATATATATATATATATATATATATATATATATATATATATATATATATATATATATATATGTAAATATGTAAAAGGTGTCCCCATGAAATTTTTCTGGATCTGCTAGTGCAAAAAAGCACAATGATACCTTGAATTTTTCAAAACGAGACCAAAAATAACAATTTTGATTTTTTCAGAGGCAAGTCTAAAGCTTGTCTGTGGTTAAACCCCGTCTATCCTTTCCTTTTATCGCCTTCTTTCTCCGTAGGCCTGGGCTAGGAAAAGACTTCAGGTTGACCGTCCTACCCGCTTTCGCTCTTTAAAAAAAAATCCTCAAATATTATAGAAATATGCCACTCTCTCCTTAAATTCCGTTTAGTTATGACGAAAAGGGCAATATTTGCACAAATTCATCCATAACTACGAGGAATCGAAATTTACCTTACGTATTTTTCCTCTCTGTCAAATTCAGCTAAATTTGCTTGAAACCCTCTCATAGGTCTGACAAAAGACTACAAGTTGACTTGAAGTTATCACAGCTATAAAGAAACAGTTAACTCTGTCTTCGTCACAGCTATGATAGAAGGGACAAGTTGACATTCAATTTTATCCAGCTCTGACAGGAGATTTTAGGAAAACGTGGCCGAGAGCGACGTTAATTAAAAGTCCAGTTGCTTCATTTTCGGAATAATGTGGATCCAGTATCAGAATCCGCTTTCGCTTTCACCCTAGCGCAGTGTACAACTAAGCTGAAAACATTGCACTGCTGTAAAAAAATGACAAAATCTACATTAAATTCCTCACAAGTAAAATAAGACGAGGTTTAGCTTTTTTACCCAACAACTATGAGCATAACCTAATTTTCCTTGGAATCTGCAAATCAAGAGCCAAAAATCAAGATAAATTCCATCGCAAATTCTACAAAGCTGTAAATAAAAGGCTTAGTTTTCCGCAGATTCAAGCTTCTTTTTTCACCTGTCAACACCATCCACACTTTTTTTTTTTTTATTTACGATGCTGTAGTGTCAATTTTGTACAACAAAGGTACACAAAAGGTTATCCGGTTTGCGTCCCTCGGACGCCTAAAACATTGATCGCAAATGTTAAAACATTTACAACGGTACTTTCTCCAAATAAAAACATTAATTCTTCAGATGTTTCATGCACGATGGTACGAGTCATGTACTTTGCTTCCGAAATAAAAAAAAAAATAATGTGATTTCACACCAGGAGTAGAGCCACGGCAAAAGCCATTTTCAATTTCCTAACGAGATATTCTCTGATGACGTCATCATCCAGTTCCATCTTGAGATTGGGACATGTGAGTGGTGGTTTCTTGATTGCGTCTCATCGACTACGTTTACTTCATATCGAGTGACAGACAAGAATATATATATATATATATATATATATATATATATATATATATATATATATATATATATATATATCAAAGGTTTATAGTGTGATATGCATATCCAAAAAGCCATGAGTAAATAAAGGGGTTACGAGGTAGTTATAATTTATTATATCTATATATGTATGTGTATACATATATGTATATATCTATATATATACACATACACAAATATCTATCTACACACACATATATATACTGTATGTATGTATATATATATATATATATATATATATATATATATATATATATATATATATATATATATATAGACCTATATATATACATATATATATAATATATATATATATATACTGTATATATATATAATGTGCATGTATATGTAAATTGCCTGAGAGAGAGAGAGAGAGAGAGAGAGAGAGAGAGAGAGAGAGAGAGAAGAATGCACACACGCACACGCGTGCGTAAAAATTTATACGTGCTCATAATACAACACTCATTTCAAAATACAGCAACGCTCAAAAACAACCGTTCAAACTGTCAAAATAGATTTACGGAAAGGAATCGGAAGCCTAAAAACGACATGAAATGTCGCAATCTATTTCTGTTAACATTTCCATACGGAAGAACATTTTACTCGAAAATCAATGCAAATTAGTAACTTAAACAGAGAGAGAAAGGGTACCTTGGATAAGTTCATGGTGCGCAGGCGCTCGTCAGTCATCATGCGGTCGTAGACAGTACGCGCCAAATTCGAGCGTAAATATGGCCTTGGGCTCGCTGCAGACATAGCAGTTATCACGAAGGGCACGAACACAACACACAGTTGTAATATACGGCCGGTATTCATCAAGGAACACCCAACCAAAAGGATGGGTAGATTCCCGTGATCAATCGCGAACTTTTGAGGATGCCAAATTCAGTGAGGATGTTCTGTTTATCCACGTGAAACAGCAGAAGACACTCGACTTAGGTTTGACACCACAGACACCCGTGATTGAAGGGCTCACTTGACACCCCGTTTCACGAGGTTTCCAACGAAGTTGCCGGATTAAACCAACTTCAGGACGAAGTAGATGCCTTACAGATAGCTGGCATGTGTTTCAAATTAGAAATTAGCCAACAGTCTTGTCACAAATAGCACAAAAATAAAACGACGGGGATAAGATGGCGTAGCGGTTTGTTTACTGTCAGGTGGCGCCAACTATCGGTAGTAGATAGAACTAGGGCGCGAGGGAGGTTCAAAACTACGATCGATGAAGACCGGTCGGGAAATTCGCCTCAAGACTGAAGGATTATACACTTTTTTATTTCTTTCTGTACGCAATAAAAGCGTTGTTTGTATTTGCTATTACCCCGTGTATCTTATTTAACGCACAAAAACAAAACCAAAGTGAAATACGGAAGCCTATACGCTGAAAAAGACTTATTTCAAAGAAAGACTTAAATTTTAGAAATCGCCAAAACCTGGGGGAAGATTCAAACGGCAGTATCAGAAGAAAATTGAATTAGCGGAAGTTTGCCTATCTAATGTATGCTTTCACAAGGCCAGCGTCCCAGCAAAGAAAGTTGATAAGCAGAGGGGGAGGCAAAGAGGGGAGAAGAAAAAGGGAGAAATTGCGGATTAAAGAAAAAATGGGGGGGAGGTGAAACGACGCGGGGTAACTAAATGCACTGTCAGACGACATTATTTTTGAAACTTGTCGTAAAAGAACAAAATCACAGTATGCAATGCAGATACAGAAACCAAAGGGATTGCTGGAAGGACTGTTTGTTTATAAAGGACGCCCGTTAATTAAACAACAACTGGATACTTTTAGTTCCTTAACGATTCTATTACTCGTGTCATGACAGGATTTCGATTTTACTCTATAAGCTATATATCCAAACATTAAGATCTGTCAACCCGGAGGGAGGTAGTGCCGTCAGTGTCCCTCGTGCGGGGCACTGTAGGCATTTACTTAAGGTTCTTTGCAGCATGCCTTTGGCCCCTAGCTGCCACCCTTTTCGTCCCTTTTACTGTACCTCCTTTCATATTCTTTCTTCCATCTTACTCTCCCGTTACACCTTTTAAGCTTTTACTGTCAATTTCCGTTTCAGCGCTGAATGACCTCATAGGTCCCAGTGCTTGGCCTTTGGCCTAAATTCTATATTCAATTCAATTCGATTGAGATCTGTTAAGAAAACGCAAATGCGAAGAAATGATAACCTTGTCTGTCTAAGAATGACGTATAATTTTCTGACTGCAAACGAGACCCATACTTCTTTAAATAACGACACTCACATCCATACAATGCGCCTTCATATTAAGACCCTAACGAGCAAGTAGAGTAAATATACCTACTGACGAGAAGCACTAATGAGAAACGTATCTTCTCGTTCATTTCACAAACCTGTAAGAAAAAGCATTTTCAAAATAACCGAAAAATCTTGCGACAGGAACCCTTCCTTCCCTTGAATCGTCTTCCTTGCTAAAATGCATCAGTTCCTTATAGGCTGGAGGAGGGGTTTATCCACAGCTAAAGTGGCCAAGTTCTCCGTTCTTTTCGCAATCAAATGAAACACGTTTCAAGATCGGTTGCAACCTCGCCTACCAAGCTCGAGTTCTCTTCGTTAAAAACCATTTATGCCCCGTTAATCTAAGCAGTTTATTGTGTACGTGGTAGTCAAACAACGGTTGTGGTTGCAACAAGTGTTTATGAAGAGGACAAGGGTAGCTAAGGCGTCCCTGTGGAGAAAAACTTACGGTAAGAAAAAGTTCCACCCGCTGGCTGCGTCTTTACATCTTATATATATTTAGCTAGTCAATGGCTACATTGAGAGACCGTTCTCCCACTACGGCTCCAGCGGGGAATTATTTTCTTTCCTGACTTGGGCATCCTTCCATCTTCTAATAGCCAGGTCCTCAGTTCCGTTGGAATTAGACCCACGTTTCTCTCCTTGATTCTGTTCTTTTCAGGGCAGAGTATAGTGGGTGCATTTGGTTACCCACATAGCACCCTTCCAATTCAAAATTGTAAAGCAGAATATCTGTTTAATTTTAACATCTTCTCTTCCAAATTATGCTTCTCTTTACCTTTTATTATCAAGATATTCCATTATTTTTCTTCTTCAGAATATCGACCTCTTTTTCTTACTCAGGACGGGTATTCCTTTTCTTAATTTCTCCTTTCAATTTGATAGTTTCATTTTGTATTCATTGTTAGAATTAAGTATTCCATGCCCTTTGTTTTAACATCATTTAGCTTTCTAACTTATCCTTGAGAATAAGCATTTTTTTATCACTATCTCCTTCCCTCACTAGTGTATTCCACATTGACGTAAACAGATTAACTCAGATCAGTACTGATAAATATTTCTTCAGTGATTTCCACTCTGATATGTTCCCAGTCTTGCAAGAGTTTTCCAGTAATAATAATAATAATAATAATAATAATAATAATATTATTATTATTATTATTATTATTATTATTATTATTATTATTATTATTATTATTATTATTATAACGAACTACTTTAACTGGATATATTTATCATTCACCATTTTCACACTTCATATATCATTATTAAACATTGTACATTACCTCTTAATATTTATCTTTGCATTTCTCTGATATTAGGACCCTCACGAAATTCAGCTGTATGAAACATTTCACTTCCTTATGCCCACTGTCGTCACTTTTGACCTATTTTACCTAGAAAAAAAATTCGCACGTCAACTGGCCCCTACATAATCATATACCATATAAGCCAAGAAATTAACAGCTCTGTCGCCCTTAAAAAAAAAAAAAAAAAAAAGTTGGTCAGTTTGACCCTAACCCTAAAACTTATCATGTTGAAGGCCTTAAGGCAACAATTCCGCCTTGTCTGTTTTGTACTTAAGAGAAGAAACGAAAGAGAAAGAACAGGATTAAATGAGAGAGACAGACAGAGAAAGGTATTTAGCAGTAAACATAGAAAACCGCTCTCCATGAAGTGGATGGTTTAAAAGAAAATATGGGAAACCAAAGGAAGGGTGATTTCCAGATCTTGGTCAGGTGACATTCACCGAATCTAACAAGCTGGGAGAGTTGATTTTTTACGAATGTCGAAATTCTATTCTTTGTGGCCTATATCCTCGAGACAGTGCGATGATGAGATATTTATTTTCGATTAGCTTCCGTTAATGTAACGAGATTATGTATATATATATATATATATATATATATATATATATATATATATATATATATATATATATATATATTTGTGTGTGTGTGATGGCGCTTAGAGGGAAAGTGTAACTAGCTTTATTAATGTTTCAGCCTAGCGAGCTAAGTTTTACAAGCGCCAGTTTGAAAAAGGAAAAGCTATAAATACAAACGTGTCCCTCTCCCCTCCAAAAGAAAGTCTGTTTCCAGATAATGAATAATATTCGTCGCCTGACGGGGGGAGTATATTACCGGTAAGAGCAACAACTATTAAAGTATCAGTAGTACAACAGCTGTGCTGAATGAAAAATGCTGACAACAAGAACAGTTGCAGTTGTACAAGCACTAACGGACGCAGTTACTAAAAAGGCATTTTCGTCGTTCAGTGTCAAGTTTCGTTCACAAGGAAGACGACAGTTTTTGCTTTTCTTTTCCTTGCTTCACCAGGAAAACTTTCTGCGTCAGACCATAAGAGAGTATATACTGCTAATACTTTGGAAATGGGTGAAACTTCAAGAGGGAAATAAAAGGAAGACTTCAGTCTTGAGCAGCAAGTCCTTATCCAAACGACACAACTCAAATGTCATAGCAGAGTTGAAAACTTCTTGCCAAAAACTACCATTGAATGTCGGTTAGCCTCAGTTTTATTAAAAATCAGCCCAGTGCAAAATATTTTTCATGGCGTTGGAGGAGGTGTTATGGAAGAGGTCGGGCATAGGGTCGAGGAAGAAAAACACAGCCTACTTGGACGAGCGCAAGAAATTAAACTGATGAAGAATTAATGCAAAATCGATACTTACCACACCAGGCACAAACAGTTGCCAGTAACTCATTTTTTATCACGTCTCCAGGCCCCAAGTCTGTCATGTTGCCATCTCCGCTTCACTGTTTTTTAAAATCTCCCTCAAGACTTAACTGCGAGTGAAAGAGAGTTTTCTGAAGTGAAATTAATGCGCTTTGCGCAGTTGTGCCCATTTAAGAAAAACGTTATTCAAGGAGATATTTAAAACTGCCTAAAACACCTAATGTTAATAAAAAGTATGACCAACTGACAAGACTGTCAGCGCCATTAAAAAAACGTTATCTACTACAAGATGTCATCAACTCTCTCTCTCTCTCTCTCTCTCTCTCTCTCTCTCTCTCTCTCTCTCTCTCTCTCTCAGGTCGTTACAGTATCATGACGAGTTGGTTTCCAGTATAGAAATTTATGACTAGTTTTAAAGTAGTATATTTTCGAAATAATATTATCTCTCTCTCTCTCTATCTCTATCTCTATCTCTCTCTCTCTCTCTCTACTTAACTGCAAGCAAAACGGCGGCATTCAGACGTTCGTATTCTATCCACACAGATCGCTTTGCGACATAACTGACTTATAACAAGAACAAATGAGCATTTCATTGGTTGAATTTTGTCTTAAGAGGAATGAAATCTATCAATACAATTATTACCGTAAGAATCATAGGGTAAAAATATTCAGTTACTGTTTATATTTATCGTGAACTGTAATGTACTGAATACTCGTCTTTGAAAAGCAAATAACAGACTCCCACAGAGAATGGCCTTTTCTTTAGGATAAATTATGTGCATATGTGCATTCATGTTACGATGGATTTATCTGCTATTACCTACGCCATTTATAGTGACTGTGGTAGCAATGCTTGTCTCGAAGGCCTGCTTATGCAGAAATGTGGCATGAGGTTTGTCTTGATGAATTTTGGAGCTCAGCATTTCAGGCAATGGTTTAAATACTGTTGCCTTGTCAGAGTCATTCATTGTGCGCCAGCAAAATTATTGTCATTACTCAATAGGCAGCAGCCGGTTACTTGATTAATAACCTTATCTCATCCACACATACAGCGGTAAGGGGGTTATAAAAGAAGAGAGAGAGAGAGAGAGAGAGAGAGAGAGAGAGAGAGAGAGAGAGAGAGAGGAGAAACGCAAGATGATGAAATTGAAAGATACTGGTATTATATTGCATTATTCGTATCACGCTGCTTAAATTAACACGTTGCTTTTATAGGACGGATTATAAGCTAACCACTGTAAGACTAATTTCATCACAAAGATACTCTGTTGTTAAACGTAGGTCGCATAAAGAGCACCCACATTCCTCCACACATTTTCATATATATATATATATATATATATATATATATATATATATATATATATATATATATATATATATATATATATATATATATATATACAATAAGCACATTAAGCAACATGCCAGTTTGGCATGTTGCTTAATGTGCATTTAAATCAATTTAAGCCCCAGACAACATTAAGTTATTAGATGGTCAGGCCGCAAATCTCGATATCTTTAAAATTCAATGGGCAATTTCAGTGTCAGGTCTTTTCACGAATTCGACAGAACAAGTGAAGACCTGATAGAAACAAGAAAAAGGAAGGAAAAGAATAAGAAGGAAGCGTTACACCAAACAAAGTTGCAGAACCGACTGTCGGAGAATGGAAGAATTCAAGAGTTTGGGAAGGGGGACGCAGGAATTCCATAGCTGGGCAGGAAAGGGAATGAAACTCACCGAGAAGTGCAATTTGAGGATTACAAATTTACAAAGAGCGAATATGCAACATGGCGGCCTGACGGGTGGCAAAGGGGCCACCTGTCAAAAAGGCCTCCGTGACGGAACAGTACCCGAACTAGTACTTCAAAAATCAGACGCTGAGCAGGTGATAACTGTCTGAACTATGTAATCTCTCCAAGATGAGTTTAAGGCAAGCTGACCATGTAGCTGACCATGTAAAATGTTACAGCATGTGAGAGGATGAACTGTATTTTCATTTACTGTAACTAAACAGAAAACCGGATGAGACAAATGGGTAAATACATCTTCAAAGCGTTTAACACAATGATGTTTTTATTTTTTATTTTTTCATATCTAAAGAAAAAGTAACTCGAGTCTGACTAAGATCGACAGAGGAAAAGGGGTAAGGAAATGTGAAAGAGATGTTATGTGTTGAATCGTAAGTAACAGGATAAAAGGAAGCAGAAATAAAGTGGATGGAGTCATAGATAAGAGGAAAAACATTGCAGCTGAGAGAACAGGACTCCACTGAAACTGGGGAATATAGCAGGCTGTGCTCTGTTGACGATAATGGATATAAAACGGCTGGGTAAAAACTTGAAATTAGCTTTAAAAATCATGGGTCGTACCGACAGATCTTTCAAATCCTTCAAAGGTGACAAAACATCAAGAAAAACATCCATGGTGGATCTTGCTTAACGCAAGACCTACTGGTGATCCGAAAATAAGTGAATTGAACCCAAGGTGTCTGATATAGTTGTAGTCAAGATTGAAAACTTAGGAGGTTATGTGATATAAAAGAACAGGATGTTACTCATAAGGGCCACCTTCCATTTGGATTGTAACACGAGTACATTAAAAACAACTGTACAAGTATTTGCCTTTAATGTACTGAAATATGTGTAAAACATCTTTCTGTTTCCAGTTTTGAATCCATCGCATGCTAAAGAAATAAAGTTGTCAAAAATTTTCAAAAAATTTCCAGTTACCCTCATAATTCAAAATTATTTACATGAGAAAGGCCTGGATGTTCAATTGGATAGACTTAAACCTTGCTAAGGTATTATATTTATGAAACATCTAACACTAATTAAAGATTCACATGATTTTTTTAATGAAAAAAATAAGGCACCGAGTTCAAGATAAATGACTCACTATTCCCTACAACGACCTATTGAAATCAGCGGATGTATATCCTAAAAGAACCTCTTACAAATAAGAACTTATTTCCCGAGCAGTATTATCCTAATCAACTATCTATTACATAGAACTGTAATTAGATTTAGAACAACACAATTTAAATATTTGTACGTAAAATTCTGGCATCTCTGTTTCTCTCTCTCTCTCTCTCTCTCTCTCTCTCTCTCTCTCTCTCTCTCTCTCTCTCTCTCTCTTAACGGTCTCAGCAGTAACTGCTCCAAATACGGACAAAATGACAGTTGCAAACGTTAACGACTGTTGACATTGCAATTATCTCCCTCCCTCTAACAATGGTTGAAACATCTCGCCGACTTCTGTACTTTCAACTTGCTTTGGTTACACCAAAATAAATATAAGGTTTTAACTGCTGATGTATCTTCCACCTGAGTTCCTGGAGGCGACCAGTAATGCATTGACAATTAAGAGAGTCAAGGAAGAAAAAAAAAAGTATACCTTAGTTTTACCAGGCCACTGAGCTGATTAACAGCTCTCCTAGGGCTGGGCCGAGACTGAAGAGTCGTTGGTGCTTTTAAAATCCATAAACATAATTGCTTTTCACTAGACAAATAAATTTCTGTTCAAAAACAACTCGCATGATTTCTTGCCCTGCTACCAATGCCTGTCAGTTTAACGAAAAATACACTTACAGTAAGCTGATTAGACATTTAGTAGCATTTTAGCAAATTAATCAGCTTCATTATCTCCAAGCCAACAAGTAAAAATTCGAAAAAGAAAATAGGCAGTATTCCCTTCAGATAATAAGTTTATTTCTTTTACGTATTAAAAATTTTATAACTAAGAATCAAACTTTCATAAAATATTATTCGAAATGAAAAAGCATTATGAGGTTCAAGTTGATAGTAAACTTGCTGTCAAGTCAGTGGAAGAAATGGAGAAAAATTTCACAATAGAAAAAATTTCACTAAGCAGGGAAAATTTCACAAAGTCACTAATAAAAACTGTTTTAACGTAGCAACAAGCATAGCAAATGTGAAAAGAGGTGTCCTGCCTGAAAGGAGAGACCCTCTCTTACTCAAAATTCCACCTTTAAAAAAAGGAGAGATAAGAAACCCATCTTGTGGCGGAGAAAAAGATTACTAGAATGAATAAAGGTGGGTTTCTTGATCATAAAAATTGCTACTGATTATAATGAATTAATTTGGAACTAAAGTAACAGGCATCCTAACCATTACAGCTGTATTTGAAACAGGCATGTATAAGGTTTATATACAAAAAGCCCCAGTAACTTTTAAGAAGAAGAGATCTCGAGATATCTAATCAAAAGTAACTACAATTACAGAAGCAGATTATGCAATCTGAACAATAATTATGATCTCTCGAGACAAGTTTGAAGTAACATGAACACCTAGATGCTGACAGAACCTACAGATCAATTACATTTTCATCAGACTGAATCAATTCTTCAGATGGGAGAGGAATCTGAGAAATAGGTAAAAAATAAGGAAAGGGAGCAGAGCTTGTCTCCACAACAACGAAACGTTCAATACAGAGGATAAATGGTAACAGTCTCGTGATACGCCCATTCCAAATACACAGAGCCTGACAGACCTATCAAGTCCAATAACGAAATATCGTCTCAAGTTCTCAAGAAGATGATTAACCAGGAAACAACATCCCCATGAAATTTTGCTCTGTCGAAGCCATTCTTATGATCTGCCAATGAAAGAATTTATTAGAAAGAAGTTTTGGATACTCCAGGAATAGCAGATGCTAAAGAAATACGTCAACATTTAGAAGATAAAAGTGGTTCCTCTTTGTGATGGACTAAGGCAATGGATGCTTTATAGGACGGGAAAAGAACATTGAAACTGCAGAGAGCGCTTAATTGAAAAATGAAAGCTGAAACATGTGGCATTTTCACGAGGGCAGTATGCGATAGAACCATTAGGTTGAGAGAAAAGAGGAAAGTTAGACTAATGAAGGTAAATGAGAACTTCTCTCAGCAAAAGTCCTGATTTTCCTTCAAATACGAGGCAAGATCAGGGCGTGAAATGTCGTTTTTGGGCAAGAATCTTTTCCGTACAAACGCACAAGTTCAGCTATTCATAGATCTATAAGAGGCGTGAGCAGCAGCAAATGCTATAGACATAACTGATGAGAGAAAAACTGTTAAGAGAAACTGCTAACATAGAATCTGTTACATGAGAGATGAGAGGCTGAGAAAACATATGTATAAGAGGTGAAAAGGTTAACACAGGTAAAAGGATTGATGTGTGTTTTGAAACAGTTTGGTTCACGTCAAAAGAATGGAGGGCGAGATATTTGCAGCGGCTTAGTTGACATGTTAAAACTCTAATACGACCACCAAGAATTGGCAACACATCCTTGGTAAAGAATTTAGTAGTCATATTGTTAGTGAAGTAACATCGGTGTTTCCATTCGGAAAATTTCAAGAAGACGTGTGCCACAGATGCTTAGAAATGCAGAGAAAATAAATGTTTCAGAACAAGAAGAAATCGCGAAACGGAGTTCAGTGTATTTCAGAGGGCTGGAAATTTTACCATAACCCTTACTATGCCATATTCCTTACAACTGGCTAACTATGAATTTGTCACTTACATTCGTTGGGAGCTTAAAAGAGTTGTCTTGATGGGATATCATTCACACAATTTGTTGCGAGGTCAGCAACTAAGGAAACTGATTGCTTTCTTTTGTTGGTGATTCATTAGAAAAACAGAGTTCAAATTCCTGCGAGTAACTTTCTTGGAATTCTGACTTTTCAAAATAAAAGAAAAAGTAGTTTTATGAAAATCAGAATAATGATAGAAAATATGAAAGTTATTTGTGTCCAGATTAATCTTTAATGGTGATCCAAAGTATTCTAGCCTTTACATAATATTCTTTCCATTCATAGCCTCATATATACTTTCTCATATAAAGGATATGAATAGAAAGAATATTATGCAAAGGCTAGAATACTCTGAATCACCATCAAAGATTAATCTGGACATAAACAATTTTCATATTTCTATCATTATTCTGATTTTCATAAAACTACTTTTTCTTTTATTTTGAAAAGTCAGAATTCAGAGCAAGACGACTTCTTGCTTTTAGACAGTTATGTTAAGCTACACAAAACTTAGCACACTATCAAATGAAACGGGTTTCCTAAAGAAATCAATGACATATGCATTCCTTATGAGAAATACCCAGATCAAATTAATTCAGTTAAATGGAAGATTGTTGCATGGGCAATCTATCCATCATCAGCACATGGTAAAAACCAAGTTGTCTAGAAGAAAGCTACAAGTACACTTCAAAATCATCGTGTAAATATTCTATTTCTTAGGGACTTTAATAAAAATAGTTACACTTAACCTTGCACTAAAGGTACTTTTTTTTTGTGAAAGTAAAAATTTGAATGGCAAATGGACGTTTAGCTAGTTAGCATATTTAATTCTCAACTCGCCAGCCAAAACTTTTTCACGTTGAGCATTTAATTTCATTTGGAGATATTTTATTATGAAAGGTCAACTCACTACCTTAACCTGTGCTATTTGGAAAACTGAAGAGAATTCCAAACATCTTGAGCTAAATAGCCGAAGTTTTCAAGCAAATTACATCACGACCTTCGGAATGATACTTTCGTCAAATGAAAGATTCGTATTTTAAGAGTGTTACTCTTTTCTGGGGACGAAATGATAGATAACCTTCAACTGCAACAACTGAGCAATCAGCTAAAGGCTACTGATAAATAATATCCCGGTGCATTTATTGCCTCTTATGCTTTCCATTGCCTTTTGAACTCCAATTCTTTCTGGTGACATTCTATCCCCCACGTATTCCAGCGCCGTTTTCCCCTTTGCTTCGCCTAAAGATTCTTCTCCATCTCCCCTCACATGACTCCCAAACCCCCGTCCGAAGAGACATAGGACCTTCTCTACGTTGTTTCTCCCTCCCACAGCACACAGCCATCTCCGCTCACCCTCCTTCTCCCTCTCCCCTCCCTCCCTCCTCCCTCCCTCTGGCGTTCCAGTGGATCTCCCCTTGGCGGCTAATGAGACACTGCGGGCCTTGTTAGCGAGCGAGACGTGTCGACGATTGGGGTGATTTGGACATTTTGAAGAACGAGGCTACATTAGTTTTCGAGGCCTTGGCATTTTTAAGGAATTATTATCTCTGTTTTATATCTATCATTTTTGTCCTTTTATGGCCAAAGGATCCGTTGTACGTTGCTCCGGCTCAGGCTCTTATCAGGCTCTAATCACGGGCCTACGGGGGTGACGTCGGCTAAAAAAAAAAAAGAACCCGGCTAAATATAAAAGGTTACATTTAATAAAAAAACGAAACAGAAATGGAATAGAAAGTATCATTATGGCACTTTTTCGAATAGGTGCATTTCGCATGATCGTTCCTTTCACCACACCTCCAGTGAGATATATACAGTAATTTTGTCATTTTCTCAATTAAGATTCACGTACATCTTCCAGAACTTAGAATCAAAACTAGCTGCTTGCTTTCTGTTTTGACCTTAAATGGAACGGAAATGAGACAGACGTTAAAGATAAGACGAGACAGAGAGACGGGAGCGTCGGCAAACGCATCTTGAAGAGCTAAATGTTTGCATGGAAAACATTCCGAGTGGTTGCATATACTTTCCCCTTGATGAAACTGTCTGCATTCCGCAATGGCTATACGGATTACCATCACAGGAAAAAAATCGTGCCTTTTATATCTCCTAATACTGTTCATTAAATAACCATATGTTCATTTAGTTAATGGATTCTTGTTAAATTTGATAAAGGATGAAAAACTGAATCTGTGCTCCTCATTCACAAGATAAAAACCTGGGAAATTTTCAGCAATGCAGTATTATTTAGAGTCGACTGCGCGGGAATGAATATCAAAAAGAGATACAAAATGTTACAATCTATTAACACACTGACGCCGACAGAACTTCTCGTCTATGTCATTGATAGAATCTTACCATCTCGTGACCTGCAGCCATTACCAAGCGACATTACCTTTTCCTAAAAGACTCTGAAACCTAGTAAGTTGACCTGAGTTATTTTTGAAATTTTGTTTTTGAGGAACTAATCTTTAATTAGCATTCTGTTACAGTTAATTCCCATTTTATGACTATAATGTGTTGGTAGCATATTGTTTAGGGAATGGACTTTATGTGTCATTTATTTCTTATTCATGGATTCATCTTTACTGTCAATTCAAAATTATTACTAACTTCTCATGCACCTCTAACCCAGAGGGGAGTTTCTAATTCTAAACTGTTTTGTGACTGAATTAATCACTTACATCGAAGCCTGTACCAAAGTTTTCTATGCATGAAAATCACGTCAAATGTCTCTAGTCTACTCTCTGACCATTCCATGATTTAGACTCAACCATGTTAAGTATTATTTTCAAGCCAAAGAAGACGGGGCGAGCAAATCAATACCTTACCTAGAACTGACAGTGAATGAATGAAACTTAGAAAAAAAGAAGGCTTTGCGCTGAAAGGAAACAAATCCAAGCATTTAACAATTAAATCCAAGCATGTATGACGTTGGCACAAAAGAGTCAATTAGTGACGATTGCTCAAGTTTGTGGACGGTTATTTGATGACGATCTGTCCGTCGTCTGATGGTGACCAATTCTCCAGCAAGTTTCAAGAAACTGCTTCCCGAAAGCTTAATTCCGTAATCGACACCTACCTTAGAGAGTCTCTTAGAGGAATAAAAACAAAGAAAATTAAGTGCAACATCAGTCTTTGCCACCATTCAACGACTGTGGGGTTACTTTCGTCGAGGGATTACTCTTTAACACCAAGAGCGTGAAGCGCTTTGTAAGGCGTGTGGAAGCACCGATT
This sequence comes from Macrobrachium rosenbergii, assembly GCF_040412425.1. Lineage (NCBI taxonomy): Eukaryota > Metazoa > Arthropoda > Malacostraca > Decapoda > Palaemonidae > Macrobrachium > Macrobrachium rosenbergii. The sequence goes on along the minus strand of NC_089760.1, from coordinate 2,311,777 downwards.
GATTACTATGCCTCGTAGTCCCTCCACCTAATCATGGGTCACCTGTGCTTAGTCGTACCATGTATAGAACAGTGGCAAATGCAAGCCATTTTAAAATTCAGAAGTGCTCATAACTTTCATAAGTTCCGAGAAGTTGTGAATCACTGTAGAGCCGAGAGTCAGTGGTGTCCTTTCATCCAGTGAGACTTTGGCCGTCTGTCTCCAATAAAACTATTTACATTCTATACTCGTTTCTGTTGAATTCCCATCTAGGCAAAGCTTCCTTACAAGCCTCCGATACTTATTGTTCCTTTGGAAAACACGCTCAGTGCTCAAATCAAAACCAAAGAACCTGATCCCATTTCATCTTATTATTAGCGGTTGTCGCCACGAATACTGAGCTTGGGCCCCACCTTTTGTTGCTCTTTCTGAAACAAAACTGTTTACTAACCTAAATGCATTTATTTGTTTAACCAAGCGGCAGTAAGATATATTAACAGTTAACTGATCAGCTCAAGTTCCTCTATAACTAGTATCTTTGGAATAAAACTATAAAGATCTTTTTTATTCTGATCAGTAGTTATTAATTATTCTGACCAGTAATTATTAATTATTCTATTTAATATACACTCCTCTTAAATTCTGATCTTATGCCCCACTTCAAGAACTTTGAGTATGTGATGATCTAGATTTTAAGAACTTAGAAAATTTCAAAAATCATTTAATCAAGGACACATGTAAAGTACAATTCAGTGATACAGTATAATTTCCAAACAAAATTTTTAATTATCACTGCTTTAATAAAATCCTAAAAGCACTGAAATCTAAGAAACACTATTTTCTTTAAAAGTGCGCTCATTAAAACTAGCTGAGTTATTTAAATATCGTAATTAAAAATGTCTTTTCAACTTCAAGGAAGAACTTACCCACCCTCTGTTACTACGCTGGTCCCTTATCCTGAGGACTCTTTTTTCTGCATTCCTGAGAGAACTAAATGAAATTAATTTTCATATACAATCTCAATCATTGATTTGGTCTCATCTAGCTTTCTTCTTGCCTAGACTGTTCTTTTTTGACTCCAGATTAATGCTGTCGACGCTGTTCTGTAGCTGATGGAAGCACAACCTAATTGTCACAGCACGAATCGAGTTCATATTTGGAAATCTCGAACCGGAGAGCTGATTATTTCCTTTTGATATTTGTATTTTCTACCAAATCTCACTCTCGAAAGCATTACCGTCATTTGTGTTTTGACTGGCACATTCTGTCATCGCAAGGTGAATTTGCTAAAATATTTTTCTAGAAAAATAATATCTCTCTTATCCGTTTCTATTCTTCGTGAATACTCGCATAGTTCAGTCTTTTGCGTGTGTCTCCTAACTAATTTTAGCTTCTAAATGGGTGCGTGTGTGTGTGTGTGTGTATGTGTGTGTATGTGTGTATATATATATACATACATATATATATATACACACACATATATATATATATATATATATATATATATATATATATATATATATATATATATATATATATATATATATATATATATATATATATATATATATATATATATATATATAGAGGGCATTGTGGCTATTACAATTACATATGTATCTGGTAAAAGTGACCAGTAGATTCTACATATACTGTATATTTCAGCCTAAAAAACAATAAAAACGATTTCCCACTTGGCTACGATGGTGAGGATGGGTCTATTCCACCTCTAATAAATACATCTGAAAAAAACGTAACACACACACACACACACACACACACACACATATATATATATATATATATATATATATATATATATATATATATATATATATATATATATATATATATATATATAAAAAATCTGTCTCCCTAACTTAACTTTCTTAGTATTTGTACCTTTAGTTCTCTCTCTCTCTCTCTCTCTCTCTCTCTCTCTCTCTCTCTCTCTCTCTCTCTCTCTTACACGTACGCACGCGAATTAAGAAGCTTTTAAGAAGCAGAGGACTAACAAGTTTCCCCTGCAGTATAAAATGAAGTCCACCTTGGTCTTGGGTGTCAGTTAGAGAGAGAGAGAGAGAGAGAGAGAGAGAGAGAGAGAGAGAGAGAGAGAGAGAGAGAGAGAGGTACAGCCGTAGGTAGGGGCAGCACAGCCGCACGGCCTCCCCTCGTGAATCAATTACTCCTTTTGAGCAGATCGCGATTAACAGATGCAAACTGGAAATAGGGAGTGAATAGGGAAACGGTAAGAGCGGAATAGGGAGAGGCAATGGAAAGGAACTAAGGAAAAAACAGTTATCGCAAAAGCGGATGGAAAAGAGATGAGAAATAATTGATAAATGAATGTGTAGTTAACTGTGTTTAAGGAGGAACAAAATCATTGCGCGAAAATACACAATGGAGTCTTATTCTCGAAATCAAGAGAAAATATCGGTTTAAATATGAGTAAATATTTTAAAGACAAGACTTGAATTTATTCATGTAATTACAAGTTCCTTATCTAAGATATTTCTAGTAACAATGCTGATACTAATAACAAAATAACAATTCCTCCTCAATATTCCCATTACAGTCACCATAACAAAACGGAATATTTCAGCATATATATATATATATATATATATATATATATATATATATATATATATATATATATATATATATATATATATCTAAAAACATATAGTCTAAAAACATATAACTAAAAACTTGTTCAGAGAATATTTGGGCATATTTACATGTAAATCACGATATTTGTGAATGGTGTACATTCCATTTTAAATCTTCAAATATATCCAGTTTGTTCTGTAATTAATTTACATGTTACATGCAACTGAACGGTACATAAGAAACAAGAAGCACACAAAGATAAGAAACTATCAACAGAGAACGCGATAAATGAGAATAACAAATGAAACACAAATCAGGAGGACTGAAAGAATGCTTTGCAGACAGAAAGAGAGAGAGAGAGAGAGAGAGAGAGAGAGAGAGAGAGAGAGAGAGAGAAACCAAAACCATGATGGAAGGAAGAGAAAGGAGGAAGGGATACCGGGTGGGTGGCAGCGAGCGGATTTAGGAAGGGGTGGGGGGCTTAGGGTGGGGGTTGTCTCTGGAAAAGTTGGAGGGGTGTCATCTGCCCTTTGAAATTAGGAACCTTTAGAATCTTGGAATTTGAGGAATTAGGGGCCTTTTTTAAAATCAGCGATGTATCTGGAGGGCGCAAGTAAGTCTGTCTGTATGTCTGTCATAAATTTTTCAACACAGTTTGAGTTTCTTTTGGCCGGATGAATTTTCTTTTATAGACATTTCGCTAAGAAATCCATCGTTCACTTGAATCTGATTGTGTTTGAGGGGTTTCACTTGATCATTCGTCTCGATGAAACAATAAGTAGGGAAAATGAATTAACAAACCCAAAGGAGGTTCATCTTCCTTCATAAATGGTCAGCTTCGACTATTCCCCGTTGACATTGTACTTAAACTAATGAAAAAAGAACGTTCAATAAGCGTCACAAAGAAGGAAGTCGACAAGTGTTCATTTCAATGGTCTACGTATTTGTTTCTGAAATCAGTGAGTTGAGGGACAAGTCATTCAATCTATTATTTCTTTAAAATTTGGAATTTTTTTGAAACTAAACTTGGATTTTATACGCGACTTCTACTTTTCACTTTCTGGATTATAACAAAGTAATCTGAATCCTTCGCTATCCAAAGTACCAAGTTCTTTTAGGCTTTCATGTTGGCTAAATTACTGTAATCAATAATATTTCTAGTTTATCAAATACATTAATACTACTTGAACCCTATGAATACCAATAAAAAATATTACAGGTAATTTCCATTTTATTTAACATAATAATGAGTTATTTTTGAATAAACGACGATAAGATACTGACTTCCATAATTAGTACACAAAAATAAGTCTGCCCTCTCCACCAACGCAAATGAAAATATATTCACACGAGCCCAGACGAGTTTCTGCGGTTTGCTGCAGACTTGCGATGCAACGGTCAAAGACTGTAAGATAATGAGTTGATGAAATCGGGAGGGGGTAGCGCCTTCTGGAGCCACCTCCTTCGGTGTGAAAAGGAAATGTTAATTTATTCTTTAAGAAGGTCGATCATATAGGGTAGTGTAGGCAAATTAAAATGAAAAAATATAAAACAAAAAATAAAAATGAGAAGGAAATAAAGTGAGCCATAACAAGAAGATGAGAGGTGATGGCTGGGCGGGTGGCGGGGAGATTGGGAAAAGAAGCAGCCCAAGAACTAGCCTGTTCTAAAGTTGATCATAAAAATAATCAGCGCGGCATATGACAACAGTCGATTGAGCGGAGCACAAGCTTTTTTTAGTACCGTATTAGTAACAATTATGAGTATAATTTTTAATCATTGTTTATCTGCTCTTGCTATGTTAATGTCTTACAGCATTACTTTATTCGTTTATCTTAAATCACTATAAAATGATGTATAAGTAACCACTGTATACTGTATTCGTATACCATAAAATGACACGTTTCGAATATCACAAATATCAAGAATACTTTCGAAAACGTTTGGTCACTCATTCTCGAACCATAAAAAGTTTGTTTCAGCCTTCGGATAACTGGAAACGCACATAACTTTCAATACTTCGATCGCCAATTCATCACTTTCATCCTACCAAGTCTTAGTTTTCTTTACAAATTAAATAACAATCAGATCTCCATTTCAGCTTAGGCAGAACTTCTGTCATTCTACTTAGTTTATTCCTTTTGATACTCATCAATCGACCTCTTTTCTTGAAATTTATGGTTGTAATGAAAACAAATACGAATGGCATGTTTCACAAGACGACGCTCTTACCAGCTAAACCTCAGTTTTATAATAGCTTTTGCGTATTCAATTCATATTAATGAAGGCAAAAGTACGGAAGATAATCACTATAAAAGATTTGTCTTGCTGGGATGGAAGTTTAAAACCCTTCGCCTTCATAATTCCGAAAACGCTGCGTCAACGTCATGAAGAAGCAGGGTCCTGCACATGAAAGATCACATGTAGAAACATTTTTGCATTTGTCATATTGTATTGAATATTTTGTTTAAATTGTTTTACTTAAATGAAGTGCAAAGTGTAACCAAACCTCTCTCTCGCCTTACTAAACTACAAATGCTGATGGCTGCAGTTTTTTCGAAACCTAAAATGTTTGGCTATATGAAGATTAACTTAAATGATCAAAGTACGTTAAAAATGCATTTGAAGCTTCAAGATCTTTGTGAATGAAAGGGAAAATTGATCATTTCTTTAAACATACGAATGAAGAGGAAATATTTTGAAATATTTTGACTAGAACTCATTTAAAGATAAAACTTCATTTTCTTTTCCGCATAATCTCAAAATAGGCGTGTGGCCAGCTTGATATTGTCAACGATGATCTACAAGAAAATTCAGAATGAAATCATTTCAACAATTTTAATAATAATAAAAAAAAGTAGACGTGTAAACAGGAACTTACACATTCCCAGATGAAAATCATTTTACAGATAATTCGGAAGTTATCTTTACACAGTCTTTTAACTATGCATAAAAATAAAAATTATTTCCTACCTACCATTCAATTATCAAATTACTGTTGTTACGGAAATAACTTATAAGCCTTAAACTTACGAAAAGGCAGTCAACATTATCTGTCATGTAACGCAAGTCTTTAGAATATTTATAAGACTTTAGAATATTTATATGAGAAAGGTATTCAACCAATGCTAACAAAACACTTCAAGAGACGGGGTGAGGTAAGAAAAATTTTACGAAGTACACGAGAGAATATATAATCTAAAATTTACCCCATCCCTTGTGAACCTGCGCCTTAACAAACAACGCGTGAGGAGAAAGATGGTTAGCTAAAAAAAAAAAAAAAGGGAGAAAAAAAAAGCGAAGAGTAGGGAAGCCTCAAAGCTAACGCCAAAAAGCAAGGCAAAGAATGGCGCTATTTGCCTTTCATCAGGAAGCGCCGATGGAGTATCGTTGTTCCGCGCGTTGTCGTCATTGGACGTCCTGACGACAGATAGCAGAAGAGAGAGAGAGAGAGAGAGAGAGAGAGAGAGAGAGAGAGAGAGAGGGAGGCTGCCTTGGGGTCGCCCGCTGGATATGGGGATAGGGCCGCTGGAAAGAGGTTATAACATGGAAGGGTGGAGTAGTGAGTCTCGTCTGCCGTTCTGGATGTCTGTCTCCTTCTGTGACTGCCTGTCTATATCTGCTCGTCCTTACGCACAGACAAGGAGAGCATCCGAGCACAATGGGATCAAAGCAATTCAAATCTTGTGTTACAGAGGCGCCTTTTAAGAAGCCGGCGAACAATTGTCTAGGCCTTCTTCAGATCCTTTTCCCCTCTTTTATCAAATGTGGTTTTATCTCCTCCTCCTCCTCCTCCTCCTCCTCCTCTGCAGGAACACAGTTGTATAGGCCTGCGAGGAAGGGTGATTATGAAGAAATTCATTACCAAAGAAACAACCTCATAAAAGAGAGAGAAAAATGGAACGTCAAAAAAAAGAAAAAAGGGGAGAGGGCTTTCATATCCTGGAAAGGAATATGACCTTTTCGCTTGGGTTCACTATTCGCTATTCTCTTTCATGGATTTTTGACATTTTAACCAGGACGACATATGTATACATTATTTCTGAGAGAAAGGGGGGAAACAGTCCTAAGGGACCAGTCCAAAAGGGTTAAGAAAAAATTATACGGGTATTCTTCTCGTGGAAAATACGATTTCTTTATGAATGAGGACACAAAAGAGGACAAGAGAACACTCCTGAGGAATCAAGGACGCGCCGCCGCGTGCATATTAATTGCAATGTTTTCCAAGCATCAGCAACACGAAACAGAATAATAATGATAATAAAAATACAATACAGCTATGATACTGAAACCCCCCATCCGCCATCCAGCCCAGGTACCCCGCCACCCCCACCCCGGAAAGAGATCTTTCATTCCAATTTTCGAGGCCCCGGGCGTCCAAAAACATGATTCAAAAGCCTCTTCAAAAGTCTTCGAAGTGCCTCCTTCCTGCATATTAACTAGCTTAAGGCGACCCCCTTTCCGCATAGGCCTAAAAACTTCCCTTTACAGCGGTCCTATGAAAATTAAAATACTCATCAAGAAAAACTTTTTAAGACCTTTTTTTCCGAAGCGTGTGGTATCACTCCCTCTTATTCAAGCTCCCCAGGCCCCCATCTTTTGCCTCCCCATTACTCTGTCTTCAATCGTTTTCATTCGCTTTAAACTTGTTGTTGAGACTAGTGTTTTAAATGTAATAAAAAAAAAACCTTTTCCAGACTCACTCGATTTTAGTTAATATTTTGTCTGGTTTTGCTATATACCATTTGAGTGCAGTAAGTACTCCTAGTTCCAAATATTATCTCGATTTGCATGAAATGAATATCCATATTTCACGGTATGATTTATGTGACTTAACCATTAACTAAACAACGCCGATGGGATGAGCAACCTAATGTTATCTAGGCCACATCAAAAGAAAACAACGAAATAATAATAAAAAAAAAGTTGGTTTTAACCCTGGATTGACAGACTCACATCTTAAAGTACGGAAGACTTCAGGAATCAGGGGAAACTATTGCAGGAAGGGAATGACAAAACTTAACAGGAGAGGCAAAGAAAGGTTACCAAACCATCCACTCTCAGAATTCTTCATTTCCACAGAGTAAATGACAGAGACAACTTGCTCGTCGGCTCAGTGGAACGCTGGCCAATCTAGTGCTTAGAAAAGGGAGAGGAAAGCCACCTTTCACGCTGACGATTTTATTATCAAATCTGGTTAAAATGAGGAAATATTCATGTGGAACAAGCCTAAACGACCACTGATTTACAATGCAAGCCTCCACAAAAATAAATGCCCATAATGCTTTATAAGCTAAGGCATATTTCCAGCCCAGGCCTGAGTAAACAAGGAAAGGGAATGGCTAGATGGCTGGCTTAACCACTAAAGAAGTCAAAGATCTACCTCACAAAGGAAAAAAAGATATGAGAATCAAGAATAAATTTTAGCAAGAAGAAAATCCCAAAACTTTGTAGTAGACTGCAAGAAAAAATCACCGAAGCATGCATTTCAAGGGTTACCAATGTCCACTTAGTTACCATAGGAAAGGTAACCTAGCAGATGTTATGAGGCAAGAGAACAGTATTCAAACAGTGGAATTTATATGACACACTGTAATCACAAACAATACCTGCTTTCCCCAGCACCATTAGGTTAAGAAGCACCAAACTCTGGCAAAGTTTAGTAAGATCAGGTAGTGGTACTGGAGTTCAGCTTCATACTCTACTGAGTACTCCACTTCTTGCCTTACTGCAGGATCTCTATAAGCCTAACAGCAATCGCGTTTTTGATACTATATTTTTCTAGAATGAAGCATATATCACTATTAGAGACTCAGAATATTACTCAGAGAAAGAGCAGACTAGATAGAGCAAGGATTACTAAAAACATCAAAAACTCTGCTACCATTCAATTAAACAATAATGTGTGCTTGAGAACAAGTACATGGCCTTCACCACCTACACTATGAAGTTTCTATATAAAAGAGCCTAAAAGTTTACCAACTCAAATGTAACATTCGAATCGGTTTCAACAAGCCTGGACTCATATCTGTTGTAAAGGTTGTAACTCTAAAGTATCACTCCTTTTAGACTTGGATTCTACGCTACTAGTACAGTACTGGGAAAAAATAGTACATTCCAAAGATATATGAGATTTGGCGAAGAAAGTTAAATTTACATGGCATTCACTGAATGTGTATTTATCATTGTGCTTTCTACGCCACTCTTGTATTGCTCTATCTCAGAAGTCAATTCTCAACTTATGAACTTGGGAATCTTCATTCAGTTAGTATTGCCTTTAATAACCATACTAATAAAAAGAAATTCTTTGGGAATACCTAAGTAGAACGAAGCAATACAGAATCTTTAAATGTAATTCAAAATTCGGATCGCCATGCACAGATCAGGGTCTAGTCAACAAGAGCGTGAAATTTCTGACTCAGAACAGGGACTCTAATCGAACAACTTCTTCTCCCTGTTATGGGTGTTCTCACGTTCAACTGTCCATGATGCTTTGTAATACCAGGTTACTCGGTGTAAGGAAATGAAATATGCCAACCATTCACTATCTCTTAACAATCGTGTATCCAGATCTTTCGACCCCCCAGCCATGCTATTCACACAGGCATCACTGGTGGTGGTTCATGAACTCGTTCAAAAGTTATGGCGCTCTAAAAAAGCGACGGACAGACAAACAGGCAGTCTGGCCAACAGACAGGTTAATTACTAGATGCCCCCGGACGATGAACAGGGGCATAAAAAAAAAAAAAGACTGCTACTGGCTGGATATGCGAGGCAACTATGCTTTGTTAATGCTATAAATATAATCTCTCTTTTGTTAATGTTATAAATACAATCTCTTTGGCTCCTTCACTGATGGAACCTGAAATTAGGCGCTGTAACGAATGTCACCCGATTTGGCAAAAATCCTTTGTATTTTTGAGGGACAAGGCAGAATGGTTGAGTGTCGATACGCAGTATTAACAGAACTTTGGGTCTTCTAACAATGCAAGGAAGAAAGAACATTCGGAAGTTCTTCATGGTCTTTCACACAACTTCATACAACTGTTAGCAACGAGACGAAAGCAGATGGCTATTTGCTTTGCAAGACCGCCAAACGAATTAACTAACACTCTTTAATAACTAGTCACTAAATTAGATTAAAATTTGTTGGAGAATTTTAGAGGGGGGGGGAGGATTTAAACGCCGGAAATTAGACCCAAGTGTAACATCATAATTTTGGTGGTCGTTCCCCAAGTAATTTCATCCATCTTCTTATTTTCTTTGAAGATTTACGATCTTCAAAAAACAGTAATTCCTCGCGGATAAAAAGAAAATATGCAATTTGGTAACGTGCGTCGTTTGTCTACATAAAAGACAGGTCTCTTTCCCATGGGTTTAAGAATCTCATTCAATGTGCAAAAATTAGAAAGACCTCCACGATGGATTATATGTCTATTCAAATTAAAATCATAATGAAAAACTAAAAAAAAAAAAAAATTACTGAATGATGGAAATTTTGGGGTGTATTGATTAATGGGCAATGTATTCTTGATTTTGGTTCATTCATCGTTCTACGAAAAATCTAGTGTAACCAATTCCCAAAAGCTTAAAGGTATCATACAAATTTCCCCATCAATCCCCTGAAAGACTATATCACTAATCTTGACGAATGGATATTTTTACGACTTTCATCAGATAAACTACAACACGCAGAGGCTTTCTAATTGATTCCATTACATTCCACTCTAGAATGACTTAATTAGAAAACAGAACAAATAAACAATGAACTAACGTTACCCGTATAAATTCATCTTCCTCCGTGGATAATCCAACGATCTCTTTCGACTAAACTCGATCACAGACCTGAAAATCACGAATAAAAACGTTGATAAAAAGTTCAGATAAAAATGTTAACCAGTTCCCTAAGACAATTGCATGTACATAATCACTTGCACAAGTTAGTTTCCATAAATGCAATTAGTTAACTTATTTTTAAACGGATACTGAGTCAACACTACATACTTATGGTAGAAATAATTATCCATCATTCTGTCTATCAATCTATATATCTATCTTTATATATACATATATATATGTGTGTGTGTGTATGTGTGTGAGTCTGTGTGTATATGAATATGTGTGTGATTGCATGTATTACTATTGATTTATAGATATAAGATATTTTCCTTTGTAGAGGGTATCTCTGGAGAAATACATATCAACAGCCACTGCAATGTTCATCCTTTTAACTTCTGAATCAAGGATGTAAAAATACACAGAAAGGTACTGCAACAACAACATCTGCTCCATGTGACTAGTCACACAGAAGGCTCATCAGTTTTATGTTGGTCTCTCTACACACACTGTACTAATCCCCTTTGTGAACCAGACAAAAACTTCTTTCAGTTTTCTTCTGAAGATGGAAAGAGAAACCCACAAGATTCCAGTGTATAACTTTACTTGTAAATGTTTACATATTACTTTTAATCTCGAGTACTCTCAGGTACTAACTGTGACCCTTTTTCAGGAGATGAGGTAGTCAGGCTGGGCCTTGAACCAGCCTGACTACCTCATCTCTTGAAAAAGGGTCACAGTTAGCACCTTTTTCAGGAGACGAGGTAGTCAGGCTGGGCCTTAAACCAGCCTGACTACCTCATCTCTTGAAAAAGGGTCACAGTTAGGACCTGAAAGTATTCGAGATTAAAAGTAATATGTAAATATTTACAAGTAAACAAAAGGCCCAGCCTGACTACCTCATCTCCTGAAAAAGGGTCACAGTTAGGACCAGAAAGTACTCGAGATTAAAAGTAACATGTAAATAGTTACGAGTAAACAAAAGGCCCAGCCTGACTACCTCATCTCCTGAAAAAGGGTCACAGTTAGGACCTGAAAGTACTCGAGATTAAAAGCAATATGTAAATATTTACAAGTAAACAAGTTATACACAGGAATCTTGTGGGTTTCTCTTTCAATCACCTTTGTCTTGCAGGAATTCTTGTTTTTACTGGATCTTAAGATCTTTCTCTTCATATATATCTTCCAGACCCTATCCAGTCCTTCCTCACAATACTGCAACATTAAATACTTCACTACCCCATTGTTCTCCATTCTCTTTACTTCATTAAGCCTCATTATTGCGCACTTTGATCTGCTTCTTTACCAATGCTAACATTTTTTTATATAAATTTTGCCTCCATCTATATTCCTACCATTTTTTACATCTCCTTACTCAATGAAAGCTTTGCGAATCTAGCTCGACAGTTCAGTTTCATAATGTACAATTGCAGACAATCCTTCCAGAGGTATCAGCTTGTGTTTTCTTTTCGTTGTTTTCAACTAACACCAAATAAGTGTTCCATGTACAAACATAAACCATTCCACGACAGTATTACATCGGTTACTGGATGTCTTTGTTAATGGACAGTTCAGTTAAAGGACGTTTTTGTCCAAGGAAAAGTCCATCCGCAATGGACCCTTTGCTCAGTTTAAGGATGGTCAAAGACAATCAGCTAGAACATGTATGGGATTAAGTGTGTCGTGTGCGTGTGCTTTTCCCAGATGGAATAAAGGGAAAGGTTCAGTTTATGCGTGGGTCTCTGCTAAACTGTGTCTGTGCGTAAGGCAAAGGGAGAGAGAAAAAATCTATAGAAATTCAGAAGAAAATAACAGAAAAACGAGAGTGTTGTCCGAGTGGTTGATCTGGTCTTTAAATGAGTATGTGTCAGCAAGTGTAAGATACATTATGGAACTCATACTACTATTTGAGGGATTTTAGTATTAGAAGAGCAAACTGGTTGGAGATAGTTCGATCTGGTTTAGGAATGTTGCTTCAAATATTACTGTGACCTTTCAGGATGGTGGAAGGAAATAAACAACATGGTTTAGTGTCCAAATGCACCAGCGCCTATGAAGATGTTAGCTAAGTCTATTCGACTGATCCGTGCGAGTTTCTTACAGCCCACTAGGCCTATTCATCAAAACCCATTAGCAAAAACCTTTCCTTTAATCGAAATTTTATCAGAGTTGATTTCATGACTCTCTACCCGAGACCAAAATGGAAAATAAACAACTAAAAAATGCGCCGAAGTTTCTTCGGCGCAATAGAGTTTTCTGTACAGCGTATAATACTGTATGAAACTCTCAGCTACGGCCCATGAAACTCTCATCCGCGGCCCATGAAACTTTCAGCCACGGCCCGGTGGTGGCCTGTGTTGTTGGCACCTACAGAGGTGCCAGACGCACGATCGTGGCTAACTTTAACCTTAAATAAAATAAAAACTACTTAGGCTAGAGGGCTGCATTTTGGTATGTTTGATGATTGGAGGGTGGATGATCAACATACCATTTTGCAGCCCTCTAGACTCAGTAGTTTTAAGATCTGAGGGCGGGCAGGAAAAGTGCGGACGGACAGACAAAGCCATCTCAATAGTTTTCTTATACATAAAACTAAAAAGGGGGAGAAATTCCAGAGAAAGCGTCCAAACCGTAACATTCAAAAAGGAAGTTATAGTAAAGTTAAGTATACCTTAGTTAAACCAGACCACTGAGCTGATTAAGAGCTCTCCCAGGGCTGGCCCGAAGGATTAGACTTATTTTACGTGGCTAAGAACCAACTGGTTACCTAGCAACGGGACCTACAGCTTGTTTTGGAATCCGAACCACATTATATCGAGAAATGAATTTCTATCCACAGAAATAAATCCCTCTTACTCTTCATTGGCCGGCCGGAGAGACGAACGCGGGCCCAGCAGAGTGCTAGTCGAGTAGGATATCGACCCGTCCAATGAGGAACTGGAAGTTACAGTAATTGGGGAACATCAAGCAGGAGGAGAATTCCACTGATTGATAGTAATTAGTTATTGCCATTTAACCGAGGAACTGGGGATTGTGATGACCGGCTCACTTCCAAGACGAAAGTGAGTTTTCAGAGGCAAGATGATGAGTTTGCATAAGGCAAGTTTATTCCAAGAAAAGACTTCATTGAATTATCAAGAGAATGATACCAACATTAAGAGTAAACTATAGAATACAAATTAAGATATTTTTAAATACATACATACTAAGCTTGTTAATGTATAATCTGCTTTCATATATGCAAGAGTGTCAGAGTTTTTTTTTTCAGTCCCATTCATCAGAGAATTTCAGATAAAGTGAATCCACAAATCCCAGTGAATGTGAACACCAGACTCTCTCTCTCTCTCTCTCTCTCTCTCTCTCTCTCTCTCTCTCTCTCTCTCTCTCTCTCTCTCTCCTGATGCCTCCGGTTTTTTCCCTTTACCTCCTTCCTCCCCCCTCCCCGTCCTTCCACTTCTCATCACCCTATCAAGGACATCATCGCCCTCTTCCGCCATTTTAAATTCTGGCGAAATTAAAAAAGGCCGTAATTAAAACAAAAAGTTGGGATGCGTCTCAGTTTCCCCTTACCTCAATTAGGGGAACTGATAAGAAAAGAAAGATGACGCAGCAGGAGAACAGGATAGGAAAGGAAGTCTAAATGGTGAAGGAAAGTCAATGGATCATTAGTACCTTTAAGCATGACATTACATTAGACGAAAAGGATGCGTAGAAATGTTATGCAAATAAGGATGATGATATAAGGATGATAAAGATCAAGTGGAATTCAAAGGAAGCGTAAAAAGGATGCGAATAAAATGTGTGTGTATAGAGAGAGAGAGAGAGAGAGAGAGAGAGACTAGACGCTAAAGAAAAGGTCTAAGGGTACATAAATTAAGTCCGAATGATTCCGCGAAATAATTCTGTCCCTAATTACCCGTGGAAATTATTCAGATAATCATCGTTCGCAATTCAACTCACAAAAGTGAAGGAAGAAGCCTGAAACTGTTCTCACTAGTTTTTCCTAAAGGATTCCCTCCTCTTAAAGATTTGGGGGCGGGGAGAGGGGGCGTTAATCTGTCTCTTTGTTTCAAGTGCAAACGTTTCTGTATTTTTTCCTCTCATTTCCCGTCTCTCGGTATCTGCACTTGCTTTCACAAGCTTTCTTCTATTTTTTTATTCCAAACTAAAATAAATCCCCTTAGGTTTCAGTACTGCAAGTGATTTCCACTTGGCATCATCACATCACCCTTTATGTTTTGAAGTAAGATTTTCTTTTATGAAGTTACACATAAAATGAGTTCCCACCACACACTCGTCTCGAGAACTTTTTCTCTGAATTCCAATACGGTCTCTCTTCCTTTCCTGGGGGATGGCAAGTCAACCTGCGCCCATTTACAAGAGAAAATCCTCAAGCCATCTGTTTAACTAGGTAGTTAGCTGACTGTGGTAGGTCGCATACATAGTTAAGAGGAGCATGGGATTAGACCCATGATCCCAAAAAAGGCTTGTTGTGAACCCAAGTTCATAACCTCATGAAACATTCTCTCTTAGGGAAACAAGGCCTGTACTCTGGTCTCACTGGCATGAGGTCAGAGTTCACTCCCAGAGGAGGAAACGTCTCCGGGCCTATTTCTTGAAAAGAAATCCATTGTCCCCTTATTGACCTAAGTAAATAATCAAATCCCTTTTGCTGATATGTTATGGCTTAAAAGATATGGACTGGGGCAATTAATAGATTTGATTTATAATTAGTATGTTATAAAATATGTAAATGAGAGAGTGACTGGTTTGACGTAAAATTAAGTTGGCGACTAAGGTGCGTGACTCCATGGCTGATTAATATCATTAGGAATAAAAAAGCAATGCAAGAAAAAGATGAAGTGCTGATTGGTGACATTGGAGGGAGACTGAGGACGTTATTGAAATAATTTGAAATTAGATGCAAAATGCGAAGTGTGAGAGCAAATGAAGGTAATGGTAAGTCTGGATTATTTTAGCACATAAAAACAAGGAAGATTAAACAAAAATTGTTCATATGAATGGTGGAAGAATGAAGGCAACTGACTCGTACTGACATTCTTGAGTAAATTTAACTGACGATGGCAGGATATGAGAAGAGGAGCCACAGAATAGTTAAACCAGGCAAGGGAGTTTGGTATGTACAAAAGACTGGGCTGTAACTTTGAGTGTCGAATGGAAATCAATATGGGAATTATCAAGGGATTGTTGATACAGCCCCTCTTGCTGGGAGTGGTATGTGAATGCTGAATTTAAAGGAAATAATAAAAGGCAGAAGCGTTTGATAAGAAATATTTGCATAGTACTATTTGCATAGTACAGGTGGTATAGGAAAAAGTGAACGGTTGAGGAAATGTGGGGAGAAGTCAAAGAAAATATGGTAAACAGGTTTGCACAGGTGAAAGATTGGATCGTAGAGATTGAATAATCTAAAAGTGGTAATAGAGTAGATGGTGTTAAAAAGATATAGGAAATGAAGGAAATGAAATAATAAACAGGAAGAACCAGAGTACATGCGCGATAGAGGGGAGTGCCCCTCCAAGTTGCTCGCAGTTTTGACAGAGAAAAAGAAGCTATCAGCCTCATCTCAAAAGCTTGTTATCAGATTCATCCATCTGAGAGAAAAGGCATATGGTGAAAAAAATTTGTACTTAGTACATAGATACACAAAGATAAGGTTATATTCCTGCAATTCATCCATGGGGACCAATCGTAATATAAAAGGAAAGGGCTATTTGATTGAGATTTCAGTAAGGGAAGGTCTCAGGAGAGAAATTCTGGGTCTGAACATACATGTATTTACAAGAATCAGTAGAAAAAAGGCTCTTGGAATTTGATTAAAATAAAAACAGACAAAATTATGTCCACTTAATAAACAGACACAAATACATCAGCTATAAAGCTTGATTGATGGACACAGGGACACGGGAGGATGCTGATGTTCTACAAAATTTACACAACCCTTCTGTAATGTATGGAGAAGGAACATGTTTATATATATATATATATATATATATATATATATATATATATATATATATATATATATATATATATATATATATATCGATTGATAGATAGCTTTTTTATCCACTAGAAATTGTACACACATAAATAATTCTTTCACACAATGGTCATAGTCAACGCACATTGTTCGTGGAAGGAGCGCAAAAAAGAGCCGCCTTCAACGAAACAAAACGTCCTTCGGCAGCAGGGTCCCGTAGGCCTATCACGACCTTTTTAGGCCTTGCAGGGATTGAATTTTAATCCTCACGCCTATATTAATACATATTGCCCTGCCTTTTCCATTGCAAATTCATAAGCAAACACTCCCCCTCTCCCATTCACCTCCATCGCTAATCAGATAATGACTTCTATGAAAACAAATGGGTTTATAAGCACCACCAAATCTCCATCGAACAGGCTCCCCCTTGCAATAAACGGCGCTTTGCAAAGGCTAATCCTATTGTTGCAAAGTCAATGGAGGTTTTAAGAACGTTTCCCCTTCCGCTGTGTGGAATGAATAGTCCCATTTGAGGGGATCACCAAGCGATCAACTGCCCCTTGCTGAGCATTTGTTTCTACCCTCAAACCCTTTTCCCCTCTTCGCCTCACCCTTAGTGCTTAGCCAAGGACTCGAAAATTAAAGCGTATTGCAAGTCACGTGACTACCAAAACAATGACGGTAAACATAAAGGCTGAATTCTTTGTTTTTTTATTATATTTTGGAGCAAATTTTTTTATTCAAGCTTCGTCCATATTACCGCATTTGCCAAAACCAGATTTCCGAAGCAAATTTGTTTTATTCAAGCTTCGTCCATATATTACCTCATTTACCCAAAACCAGATTTCTGTAGTTTTTAAAACGAACTCAGAGAAATAGGTGTTGTCTTTTGCGTTTTTTTTTTTTTTTTTTTTTTTTTAGATGAATTCCTTCTGCACTTTGACTTTCATTTTCAAGCTGAACTGAATCAACGTAAAGAAAGCAAGTCATTTGATTCCATCGATAACTCTTTTGTTCTCCTTGTTAACCCTGATCCAGCCCTAATGAATCTGGCTCTTGACCAACAGCTGTCATTTTTTCATGACGTGTATATGAAAGTCTTGAATGACTTTCCAGTAACCAGAAAAAAATGAAAAATAATAAAACTGGATGAATGGACGATGAAGAACAACAGATAATAACTACAGTACCTTCTAAAATTGTGAATATGTAAAAGAATGAATATCTGGGTATCCCAAAGTAAGAGATAGATGAACAATAAACACGATATGGAAGAAACAAAGTGCTGAGAACAACGAAAGCACGATGACTTTGGCAGCTGAGATAACGACGCAAAATAACGGCACTAAAATGATAATTCCCGAAGTATATTTAGTGCCAACAGCTACTCCTGAATTTTTGTTCACGTAATGTATATATCGAAATTATTATTTTGCTAGTTGATTATCCTGCCTAGCGGAAATTCACTAGGCGTTTATGACGACAACGTTTAACATAACCCGGCGGTCATTGATCCAAGTACGTTATTGCTGTCAGCGTATATATATATATATATATATATATATATATATATATATATATATATATATATATATATATATATATATATATATATATATACACATGCAGAGCAAAGGACCACCTGCCATAAAGCAAGAGGCAAGAACGACATCTTCTTTTTTATCATCCGGAAGAAAACTCGCCATCAAAATTCTCTCTTGGATGACGGGAGATAAGATACGAATTCCTGGCCGTTTACATCAAGAGCCGTAACGAGAAGGAGAAAAGAGGGAGGGAGGGAGGGAGGGAGGGAGGGAGAGAGGGAGAGAAGGAAGGCGGATAAGACATGGCTTCATCTTCCCTCTTTATTACGACTCCGAGTTCTTCATCTAGATTTCAGGGCGACGGCGGAGGGGGCTATATACAAGAGGCTCTGAGCGGCTGCGAACACGGTTTGATAAGGCCTTTTTTTTTTTTTCTTCAGCGGATCGTCAAACGAGCATCTCTGCTCTTGCAACGTGAGATGCATCAACACTGCAAAGGATAAGTTGACACAGACGCTATGGCATGTCCAAAATAACTTCACGGGGGAATCTAGACCAGAAAGGATGAGGCTTAAGCTCCTACTAGAATATCAGGATTCAAACGGGCAATACATACATACATATATATATATATATATATATATATATATATATATATATATATATATATATATATATATATATATATATGTATACACATACACAGTATATACACTTACATACTCCTACTTGGAGACCCACACTTTGGAAACAGCCAGTATTTTGGGAAAAAATTGGTGACCAGTGCCTCTTCCCAGACCACTGAGTCTGATCAACTAATGATGAAGAGTTGGAGGTTTGTTCCTGGTGATTAGAAATTCATTTTTATAATGTGGCTAAGAAACACACTGGCTTAGGTCCCGTTGCTAAGTAACCAATTGGACTTAGCCACGTAAAATAAGTCTAATCCTTCGAACCTCAGCCCTGAGGAGAGCTGTTAATTTCAGTGGTCCAGTAAAATAAATACTTTTCTAACTACTAGATCATTGGCTCTTATACAGAAATGTGAATGCCTGATGATATTTGCCTAAATCATTGAACCTGCTTGGAAACCAAACCCTCTACCTGGCACCCTCCAATGAAAAACTAGTCACTGTAACATCTAGCACTATACATATATATATATATATATATATATATATATATATATATATATATATATATATATATATATATATATATATATTACTAAATGCCGGTACAAGTGAAGCATCTATCATTTTGAGATAATGCTGTTCCATCAACCTATAATCCCTCTTATACTAGAAGTTAAAGCTCTTAATGGAAAGTTGAAACTGCTGTCTCAAGTATAAGAAGCACACACACACACACACACACACACACACACACACACATATATATATATATATATATATATATATATATATACATATATATACATATATATATATATATATATATATATATATATATATATATATATATATATATATATATATATATATATATATATATATATATATATATATATATATATATAGTCATAACTTTGTACATTTTATTCGAGATGACTGTCTTGTAAACAATAATGCTTCCCATAAGGAATTCGTCTCATTCTCCAAACCTTCTCAGAATAAGGAATGTGAGTAAATTGTTAAACTGACCGATGAATCTTTCATAGGACTTGTAATATGCCATACGTTTCTATACATTTACGAACGCATGAGCTCAAACTTTTATACAAGTGAGAATCTATACATTTGGAGGCGTTCGTGTGGCATTATGCAATATCGGGCATTTACTCTTTATTTAGTACTCCTCTGCTGTACGCCTGCTTTGAATTTCCGAAATAAATTATTCTGATGTTAGTCTGTTACTCTGTCAGTCTTAACTCATAACATGGAGGTTACAGTCTTCCATTTTATTCAACTTCTACATTGGAGTTCCAATAAAAAAAAAAATTGGTAACCGTAGAATGCTGTTTAACTGTGCCTGATTGTATATTAATTTTTTAATGCAATCAAGGAATCTTGAAACAAGTGCATACATTTGGCGACAGCTGCTCATCTCATGATGCTGATAAATGGCGAGAGGAAGAGAGAGATAACTGGTGCGTCCTAAGAATCGGAAGTATCAGAGCAAGAAGGTTCGGCGGCGGTTGGCGAAAGTTGTGCTTCTTCGTATCAAAGACCTTCCAAGCCGTATGGCCGAGACCGGGTACTCTATTAATCCTGGCTGAGACGTAGACATTTCTGTGCGGCAAATCTTATAACTGTAATTAAATCACGTATGCAACAGTAAATTCATATGACAACAGTTCAAGAGTGCTTTGCTAAATGCACCCCAGTGCGACATGAATATTAATGATTATTAAGTATAAATGAACCCAGAATGGAATGTTTATAAGGAACGGCCATTTATCTAAGTAAATAGGCTGTACCTAAAATACTGTGTTTGCCCCTCATATTTTTTTCAGACTTTCAGAACAAAATAGCAAGCAATACAATTCAACTGAATTCGTTTCTGTCACAAGATCAGATTCAAAATACTGTAATTGCTTCATTACACACACATACACGTACATATACATATATACATAATATATATATATATATATGTATATATATATATATATATATATATATATACATAAAAATAAATTATGTATATATACACATATATATATATATATATATATATATATATATATATATATATATATATATATATATATATATATATATATATATATATATGAATATATATATACATATATATATATATATATATATATATATATATATATATATATATATATATATATATATTGGTGTGTGTGTGTATATATATATTAGTTTGACCTGAATAATTTGAAACACAAATTGTAGGTTGCTTCACCAGATTCTCATACAGCGTTTATTACTTTTTTTTTTTTTGTTTCTTTTTGTCTTTATTTTCACAGAACCCCATCAAGCTGTCCTCAATAACAGCCGATTTTCAACAGACGTCCTTCCCCATTTCGTCGCTGTCTTCTTGTGGACCTTCTTTGGGCGAAGCTCAGCCCTTCCAGTCGCCAGGAGTTCACCATCTTACGAGTGCTGCCTCCTCTCCCCACTTCGCCTCCAAGATTTTCCTTCCCAACCCTCTCTCTCTCTCCCCTCTCTCCCCCTCATCCCCTCGACGTATCCTTGACAGCATCTCCCCTCACCCTCTTTCTCCCCCAGCACGCAAACCCCCGTACCTTCTCCGAGAGGAAACTGATGAGATTAAATGCGATATAATTGTTTACGTACAAGTCGCTGTGACTGGAATAAGAGAGCGGAATTATTCCTGTTTGTGCAGTTGGAGAGGGAAGACCTAATAAAGACGTCTCCACCACAGCATTTGGGGATGCCCTTTGCAGAGGCGCTGCGTGTCAGGCAGCGGAGAAAATTACGAAACAAGGAACGACGATAATGAATAGAATACAGAAGACATGGGAAAAATGTAAAATCTAATTTCCAGAACGGCAGCTACCATTAAATTCAACCAAATGAAATCGTCTTGCACAACGCACACCTGACAGTTATTTACAAAACTCATACCTGCGCATTACAGAAGTCAAAACATAACTGGAAACAGTACATTGCCCTTAACGCCCTGATCTTCTTTAATGGAGGGAAAGAGGAATAAACCACTTTATAGTAATTACCTGAACCATTTTCCATCATTTTTACTCGAGAAACATCGTAGAAAATGTGGAACTGAGAAATATCGCTCAAACATTCTTTAATACAAGTCAGATAACATTATGTGACTAGATCTGATTCTCATTATCATCAAAAGGAGAAAATTTGCAGATTTCAAATAAGTATAGACTAGGCCTAGGTGCTCGAGCCTCAAGAACCAAGAAACGGACTGTTATATTATGACTGCCCAGGGAAACAAAACAAGGCTGTAAGACCTATAGCCAGTTCTCGGAATTCCTGCAACGACTTAAACATACGAGAATCAAGCCATGAAAAGAACGGTTGCGGTACACGCATTTACACAGGTGTTCTTTTTAATCATCTTTACATTTCAAATCGCAGTGTGTGGAGGCTGAGTGCCCCAAGAAAACATGTCAGGGTTTAAGAGGCTTGTCGGGGGCTTCCTGACTCTTCCAACCACCATAGACAAAAAAATAAGTGTATGACAAATGTGGTATGTCCTTGGCGAAAAAATAATCGCGCTGAAACTCAAAATTATTAGCACTTTTGTACCAGGCCACTCAGCTGATTATCAGCTCTCACAGGGCTGGCCCGACGGGGATTTTTTTTTTTTTTGTATATTTTTTTAATTTGTCAATTAAAAGTGCAGAGACTAATCGTCATGTTTTTAAAACTCCGAATGAGAGAGAGAGAGAGAGAGAGAGAGAGAGAGAGAGAGAGAGAGAGAGAGAGAGAGAGAGAGAGAGAGCATATTGGTCATAGTTTCAAGCCAAAAATGCTAACTACATGACAGCTGGTCTTTCCTTAACCCAATATTTCGTAAAATTATGAAACTCAGAGAAATGCTAAGGTGCTATCATTAATAATAATAATAATAATAATAATAATAATAATAATAATAATAATAATAATAATAATAATAATAAAAATAATAATAATAATAATAATTGCCCATGTCTAATAAATCCAAAGACAAGGTGCCTTTTACAACAGAATTCATGAAGAGCAAATATATCAATTTAGTGTCAAACAATACTTCGCGATGCATAAATGGCTGCATGAACGTGGGGAAAAAATAATTTTCTCATTTGTAAATTAAATCCATTGGCACCAACAAACTTTTAAACTTTGGATTTCATTCAAGACAAGCAACAAAACCAAGACTGTTACAAGTGTGATGAAGACCTACATTCAGTATTAACATATAATAATTTATGAAATATCGAGCAAAACTGGAGAGAAGAATTTCAAGGGAACCAGAATAAATTTACCAAAGGGCAAGAGTCAGCTAAAGAGAGGTTGTGTGGAGTGTCTGAAAGTTTGTGGGAAGCTTCGTGCATCTAGGCCAGGTTACAAAACCTTGGGGATGGTCAGTGGCACTTTCTCCATGATCGGTGAAACCCTCTGGAGTGTCCTCCAGAGACCTCGTCTGAAAGGGACTTTTCACAGAATTACATAGAAAGCATTCATCACTGGAACACATTCTTTCGTGTAACAGGGATCAGGGGGATTGGCACATGTTAAACGGCTTCCACGGGTCCTCGACGGCGCAGTCTCAATAACATAAATTCGCTGTTGACAATGGACTGATCTGGACGAACAAAGACTGGTACAGAAGTGCGGCTCTGCAAAGGAGCTTCTTAGACATGTCATTTATAGCGTATTGTTAGACCAGGCTCTAATATGCCGTAAAGGGGTTCTGTGTTGAGGTGGCTCAATGAAATTTAGAAAAAACGTGTCGAAAACGACGAATCTAAATATAGGTAAATAATCATCTGGAGAGAGAGAGAGAGAGAGAGAGAGAGAGAGAGAGAGAGAGAGAGAGAGACTATGTAAGTTCTGGTTGCGGCATTGATTGACCCTCAGAGGGGATGTTAACTGTGTTATGATCCTGTTGCAACCGCCTCCCCTCAGTTGCACGCAGTGTTGTCAACGTCGAGATCCTCTTCCTTAATGAAATCAGAAATAAAATACTCCCCTCGGCTAGAGATCTGCCCTCTAGGATTTCCTAAACAAACGGAGTAAAACCTGAAGGTAGAGAAGTCAAACAGCTGTTTATAATTTCGATATTCTGACTTTTCCTTCGGTGCGTCGGCACCTGTGTGAGTTAAAAAAGAGCGAAGGGGCAAATTGACTTGACTCTTGCAACAACATGGCCGTTGCAAAAATCTGGAGCATACGCGGGGCTAAATTCCAAAGATATCCCAGAAAAACTGCAATCCCTTCTTGGTTTAATTCTTTTATATCTCTATACCTTTTACTATGACCTAACTGCCGGGCAGTTTTTCCCTTTTTTTTTAAGCTTAAGGTCATTTAAAGCTAAAGGTGTCGAGGTCGCTTGTTTGCACATCGTTAATATATTTGTAGAAGACGATTACCACCGGCCAATGATTTTAATCGCGTCCTTAATCACTTTAATCAATACAGGTGACAGACACCTTCCACGTCGTCGCCTGTGCAATTTTCATGTGTTCCTCGGCCGAGGAACACACACACAGATTTTTGGATATGTCCTTGAACGGTTTATGCATCATTTATTTAAAATATTAAACTTTTGTACTGTTAATTTAAAAATAATAGCAAATTCACCAAAAAAGGGAGAAGTACGATGCACTAGAACTACGAACTTTGCAACTGAGGGAGATAATTTCTGTACTGGAAAATAATAATCGAGAAACGTCAATAGTGAGATATGGCTATTATTAAAAAAAAATTAAATAAAGGTATTAATTACAACTTAATTGATGAAACAAAATGAAAATGAAACAAGACCTGCAATGAAATAATCACCTCAAAAAGGCAATGTTAAGAAAATAAAGTCATCAAATGAGCAATGTCAGAACGAAGTATGAACATCAGCAAAGTTATTTCACGAGACATGAGGCCATTACATAGAGCTCTTCACATAACCTTATCTTTTCTGAATACCATCAAATTAGCAAACTAACCTCGACAAAAATTAAGAGAAAAAAAAATAGGAGACCAATAACGGCAATATTACTTCTGCACTAATCACGGCAATCTCGATTCGTCCTCCCCTTCAACCCTCTCCCTTGCAAACATCCCATCACCCTACTTTAACCTCTTCTTACCTTGCTC
Source organism: Macrobrachium rosenbergii (assembly GCF_040412425.1). Taxonomy (NCBI): domain Eukaryota; kingdom Metazoa; phylum Arthropoda; class Malacostraca; order Decapoda; family Palaemonidae; genus Macrobrachium; species Macrobrachium rosenbergii. The sequence goes on along the minus strand of NC_089760.1, from coordinate 2,287,013 downwards.
CTCCCCTCGCAATTCGCTCCCCCTCCCTCCCAACTCTTTCCTCCTTTCCCACTCGCCTTCCCCTCAACTACACGAACGTAGGATAGGCCTATGGAAAAAGACAGCGCCTCGGGAAATTGAAATAATTATCAGCATCTAGGCTTTGTCACGCGGAGGGCTGCCTGTGCAAAGCTGGTGTGGGTCCATGTTCGTGCCTGGAAAGAATGTAAGAGTTGGACGAGTTCTGCAAGATAAGAAAATAACCACCACCACCACTACTACTACTGCTACTACTACTACTACTACAAATAGTAGCAGTAGTAGTAACTCTTCCTACGCGTCCTTATATTCTGTCTCTTAAATTCGGTAACATTTTGGCGTACCATGCCTTATATACTGTACAATGTACGTTTCACAGATAACTTTTTGTAATCTTTCTTAAAAGGGTTTTCATGTACTATTGAAATACACTATGGTTCCGCCCAAGGCCAGGTATGAGCCCCAATTTTTCCCTCCAATCTCTCTCTCTCTCTCTCTCTCTCTCTCTCTCTGTCTCTCTCTCTCTCTCTCTCTCTCTCTCTCTCTCTCTCTCTCTCTCTCTCTCTCCGACTTCTCTTCCCCCAGCCTAGGCCTATGTTAGATGAAAGACCTATAGGGGTAAGATAATTATCGGAATCATTTGAGCGGCATATGAAGGGGCGCTTTTCAAAGTGCAGGCCTATGTGAAAAAAAGAAAGAAAAAAGAAAAGAAAAAACTACGAAGAGACAATACCTCGAGGCCCTCTTATAATTGATAAAAGTTCAATAGTGTTCAAAGGATTTTTTTTTTTTTTTTTGAAGCCCGCTCTCTATTTTTTAGATCTGATTTGTCAGTCGGTGCTATAAAAAAAAAAAAGTTGAAAAAAAGGAAATAGGCACAAATGGATGGTCTTACTTCATTAAATGGGACTAAGCTGTAATGAGCTTCGTTATCTGCGACGAACATATGCATGAGGTAATGAGTTTTATTCAGGGAGGATGATGAGTCACCTAAACTCATCGCTCCTGGATTTTGAATTGATGAATGAAACGGATAAGGGAGCAGGTGTTGGGGAAGGGGGTTGGCGAGGTGGGGGCCAGAGACGCTCCCATCTCTGAGGAATATAGACAGGTTGCATTCTTAGGATTTTAAAATATATTAAAGGAGGCAGGAGTTGGGAGCGGGGAGAGAGTGGGGAGAGGGATTCTTCCCTGCAGGATAAAATGAAAGGCGAATATTGTGACGATTTAACAGAATAAACGCAGCAAACATTTCGCAGCTCACACTTTCTTACGATATATCAATTTCGCGTAGAATAACATTCATGTATTTCTGAAATGGTCAGCGGGGAAGAAAACGGAATTTCGAAGGGTGAAATCCTAAAAATTGGAGAGCGCTACGCACACCGAATAAATAAGAGATAAAAAGATAATAAAACAACGGACAGATAAGTAGATACAGATATTAAATCCCGCGGATAAACAGAGAGAGAGAGAGAGAGAGAGAGAGAGAGAGAGAGAGAGAGAGAGAGAGAGAGAGAGAAATCCATGAGAATATTTTTTCTTGTGAGTCTAATTGTTTATCAGTTCAGTTATTACGTATCCACACTGATTAATGATACGTGATAGGCTTTTACATAAAATCGGAATATGACATAGGCCTTAAAACCAATTAAAATTTAGCTTATTGTGGTATACGTGACCATTGTGATTTAAGAAATCAATATCAGTTAATTTACTTCCTATAAAAGTTCCCACTAATCGCGAATTGATAGCGTAAATAAGGTGACGTGAATCTAATTATGTTTCAAAACTAAGTCTCGGTGCTGTTTCAATAGGAAATTCTTTGGAAATTAAATTCATTCATATTTTTATTGCGAGAACTCAATTCAAGAGAAATTTCTCTCGTACTCTGTCAAATGAGTCAAGCTGGCCACTCTATCGATGTTATAAAGATTTAATTATGGAATAAAACTTTAACATCCCACCGAGCGAAGTTTGGAAACGAAAATGAAATAATGGTCTTCTTTGAGTTTTGGCTGAAGGCAGCGGCTTTAGAGAAAAAATACAAAAGACATTAGTCGCTGCCTGAGTCATTTTTAACTGCTGAATAGATTATATTCTTATTTAGCAGAGCAATGAGCGATGTTAAAGGCCCCGATCATATAAATAATCAATCGTTCCTAAACGAATTTTAAGAAACTATAGAAGATATTAAAGGATCAGAAGTAACGCACCCGAAGAGATAAAAATCCCAGTGTTCACGTAAACGCGAAAATACCTAACCACTTTCTCTCTCTTTTCCCATTTCTTAAAAAGTCTTCGTTACTAACCCCTATTTCTTGATCTGTTCAGTAATTGCATTTTTCTTATGTTATCCTCTGATTTCTGCACGTCTAGGCATTTATGGCGTTTCATGGACGCTTTTCTGTTTATTCGCCACTTCATATGTAATTCATATACATATATTTTGTGTGTGTATATATATATATATATATATATATATATATATATATATATATATATATATATATATATATATATATATATATATATATATTTATTACAATTTTTATGCACAATTAGTCCTTTTCTATGCAAGGGTTAGCGCCAGAAGGTAACAGCCTTGCACTTTCTCAGTAAGCCTTTAGGGGTGACGTTGCTAGCCCCATATCCTTTTACCTTGACTCCAGCAAGCACTGGTGATTATTTGGGAAGTGGGTGAGGGTTGTACTATGGTTGGGAGGCCCTGAGCGATCCATGGTCCTAAGTAACATGAGGCAAATACTGCATTACTCGGAATTGTAAACTGTAAATTTGAATGACTTGTGCTTCGATCATTGGTGTTTGCAGTTAATTCTTGTCTCTTCAATATGCCCTGTGTAATGAGTTCTTGAATGAACACAATTAAAAAAAAAACTTAAATGAAAGATTGGTTGTCATCCAGTATTCAATTTCTCTTCAAGTACATTATGTCTACAAGATACCACGAACACTCATTTATATAGATAAATTATTAGGCATTCTCCCCTCCCCCCAACCCCCTCTCTCTCTCTCTCTCTCTCTCTCTCTCTCTCTCTCTCTCTCTCTCGTGGCTAAGACACTGAAAGAGTGCACAATACAACACTCAAGTAATAGTTCATTGCACACAACTGTAAAAACATTAATCTCCTTACAGGAAAGATTTATTATAATGAAGAAATGTACGAAAGATTCACAACAAAAAAGAACGCAAAAGCATGTGGCATACCTAGTCACATAATAAGAGGAAAGTGAATTTCTTGTTCTATACTGAGGCGGTTTGGATTGGAGAACTGGTCAGTGAAAAGAGGTGACCTTTGCGACTGGGGCTGGAGTCTAACAGACTTTGAAAAGTGGGAGTAAACACAATATCTTTAATTTCAAACTCATTCTCAGGAAGTGGGAGAGATGAGAACATTTCATGAAGGGATTGAGAGAGAGAGAGAGAGAGAGAGAGAGAGAGAGAGAGAGAGAGAGAGAGAGAAAGGTAAACAGGATTACCATATTACAGGGAGAGAAACGATTTTAATGGTTCTAGTGCAATGGGAGGAAAGATAGTGTGGAAAAACTGTTGCTTGATGAAAAACCTCGAAAATTAAGGAAGTTTGGTGGCCACAGATGTTTAAAACCTGAAGGCCGAATGTTCATGAATGACATTAAACAGCCCACAGAATTATATATATACATATATATATACACACATGTACATATATATATGTAATAAATATATACATATATAAATATACAGGTCTATGTATACATATACACAAATTGCACTCATCTACATGCACTCAGAATCCAGCCAGATACATATAGAAGAATATATACATATGACAGAAAACACGTAGTAATAATACATCTTGACATTTCAGGAGGGCGTTCACGAACAATGTCGCTCTCGAAAATCGACCTTATTATCGAGGAACATACAGCTCAAAATCCCTTTCCACAGAGTATTTTTCTCAACATTAGAAGGGACACGGAGCACTTTTTTTTTTTCTTTTTTTCAACCCCAGACTCTGTACTCATCTCTCAGGCTTCGGTATTCAAGCCCGGGGCACACTAGGCCTACTGTATGTATGAGCTTAATGCACCATTTTTGCTATTTGCATTTTAAAATGGGCGAAGGGTGTCGGGGGGAGGCCAGGGCGTGGGGAACGGCCTAGGCCCTATAGACGAGAGGGAGACCCTGCAGAGATACCGGGGGTGGGGGTGGGGATGGGGTTCTCCTGTCCCTCCTCCTTCTAGGCCCCCCCCTCTCGTCTCCTTGTTGCCTTTTCATTTCAACCTCTATGCTTTCTAATGGAACTTCAAATCATGTCTATTATGCAGCCCAAACCTTTGAAGATGTCTTACTTCTGAAATCAAGAGATAAGAACTGGCAAATATAAGGAAAAAAAATCACAGGATATTTCATGAATGTATTTGCTACATCTACATTCAACAGAAACACAAAATGATCGCATTTCTTAAAAAAAAAAAAAAAAAAAGAACCTAGATTCATGCAGACAAATTTTACTTTTTCTGAGATATTTCTAAAGTGATCTAGACTGCCATGCACGGACACTATTAAATTTGCTTGTCAGCGATTAAAGACCTGTAACAGGCATTACGAATCTGCTAAATATGAGGAAAATATCGAAAGAAATCAAACTCAACACTTTCCACATCCTCAGAAACCTACAAAACGACTCATAATTACACCGAACTCAAAACCATCGTAAACGAAACCACCTTTCAGACTTCCATGAAGTGTTTGCGCGTCTGCGCACACACGCACTCGAGGCGAGCAAATTGTAGGCCTAACCGGAAATATTGAGTACAGTATTAATGAGTAGTCGCGCCCTCTCCTGGAAAATTGCTGGACTTCCAGCAACATTAATCACTTTTTCCTTCAGAATCCTCCTCCTCCTTATCATGGAAAGAGTAGGGGAGGGGAAAGAGGACAGATTTCTGGAGCAGGGTGAGGGGGGGGGGGGAGGGGAGGGGAGGGGTTAAGGAGAGCGGAACGAAGAGGGACCAAACTTGAGGAGAGAGAAAAAAAATGAAGGTTGGAAGATTAAGTGAGCAGAGAGAGAGAGAGAGAGAGAGAGAGAGAGAGAGAGATTGAATTATTATGCTACTTCGCAAGACAGACACACTTGAAATGAGCTTAAGTAACAAAAGCCACAACAAATCATTAATGAAAACACAAAAAATAAACACAAATACATTATAAAGATAGATGCAAATTTTATTTAAAGTAATCATCTTCCAGTATTCATAGGATTTAAAGAGTTAAATTTGCTTACAGCGTTAAACACACACTCTAGGCTCACATTCACTAACACACAAATAAATACATAAATTAATATATATATATATATATATATATATATATATATATATATATATATATATATGTATGTGTGTGTGTGTGTGTGTGTGTGTGTGTGTGTGTGTGTGTGTGTATTGACTATCAATGGCAAGAACTTGAGATGTTTCAGTTTCAGTGAATACTGTTTATGGGTGTAGACTTCAGCAGCTGACACGCGCCTAAATAGGATCAATTGACTATTAAAATTATTTTTCCGTGTCTCACCATTAATTTTTGACACCATCGGTTAATTAGTTCATCGTGCATTCTTTACGAACATTTCAGCAATCTGATCAGATGCTGTAGACCTATATCATACACAACGTAGTGCCAAGTTTAGTTCATTCTAACAGTCAAGTCTAGTCTTTCTTTTGTGGCGCTCGATGACACCATTTCCTGTAATTTTATTTCAGCTGTAACCAAATTGGAACCATTCTCCCAATCATACAGCTGAATCGTCAAAACTTCAGAAGCCCAAATTGTCTGAAGAAGCTTTCTTGTTCTTGACTTGGGTACCTCTTTTCCTTACTGGGCTCCTTTGCTAGTTGTACCCAGCGGCCTACTCCTATTTTGCATTTCAAACTGGAGGTGAAGCTAGATTGTTAGTGTGTGTGTGTGTGTGTATGTATATGTATATGTATATATATATATATAGGGAACTGCAAGAACCTAGCAAACTGAGTGGACAGTGAAAAACCAAATAATGGTGCCCCATATAATGACCCCTCCTGCTTAGTTGACCAACGGGCTCAAGTCCGAAGTGCCTCGACGCCGCACTTGAGTTCCTGGGGGGGGTTTAGGCTCGTCTTCCAAACAAGATAATGTAGGGAGACACTACTCGAGGCGAGGACAACAGCACTGTAACAAGACTCTTGAATTCAAGAGGTTTCGATCAAATGTAATTTTTTAATGAAATCATAAATAATACAAACAGACACAATAAAACTAAAACCATACACTGAATTTTCAAGTATCTAATGAAATATTAACAGAAAAACTCCCTGCACCTTAAAAATACTTAACTAAGCAATGAATTACAAATTGACTACAGAAATGAGTTATTTAAATTGGGTGTTTCATTTCCAATGTTTTTCGCAAGTACAGGGCGCGACAAACCAAACTTCCTAATTATCAGAGAGAGAGAGAGAGAGAGAGAGAGAGAGAGAGAGAGAGAGAGAGAGAGAGAGAGAGAGAGAGAGAGAGCAGTTTGTTCTAACCAACGTTCCAGCCTTACTCAGCCTTTGCAGCGAGAATAAGCGACCATATTGCGAAGGATTTTGAGACAAAGTGGGTTAACGGTCGTTAAGGGCCTTAGCAGGGCTATAGTCGTATGGGAAACTAATCCCTAATGGGAGTGATTTTGGCTACTAAAGCATCCTCGGAGCATTCATATGCTCTGCTTATGATAAACAGATCAGAGAAGAAGCATGAATAATATTATCATCATACCCATGAGTTGTTGCTTTCTATGTAACGACGAATATTCATCATCACACATTTCCATTTCCCAAAGTACTGAGACAATCTACTTGACACAAAACTATATAGAAAATATTCATTAATCTTGACCGTAAGTTTCATTTATAAAAAAATATGCATGCGCTAATTACGGAGTTTGAGCTAGATTTCAAAACCACAATTTCCCCCCTTATTCATTCATCTTGTTCAATTTATGCAGCACAGATTCATCTATAACCCACAAAGGATTTTTGTATCTTAATTAGGTTTTTTTATTTAGGTGCGTTTAAGCAACCTTCTTACAAATTAATTCTTGAAAGTTTTCAATACTGGGACCTCGAAAATAATTTCCACAAGTTGACATAATGACTCACAAGTATAAATTGCAACATAAAGCATCGTGCAGGACGAGAGGTATTCAATATTCAGTTCTGCTTTAACCTATCTTCATTGGGTAAACTATTACGTTACTTAGACAAATATTCGATATATGATATTATTACATACAGCCTTGAGAATGATCGAGTTGTGGATCCGTCACTGACGAGGGCACTTTAGTTTTGTCAAAATACAAATATTTAATCAAGCAGCATCCCCTGAAAGGTGTGGCTCGAGCCAATGCTACATTCATTTTTTTAACGGTTGAATAGAAGATTCCCATGAGGAGAAAACTTCCAGAACATACAGTAAGAAGCTTCCAGAACATACAGTAAGAAGCTTCATATACCTATCCTGTTAAGATAGTTGCTTCAATTACAGTACCCAACATTTTTGACATTTTATATTTCACCCCTTCTCACCCCTTCTTTTCCTATCAGGGGGCTGAACTTGGACTTAAAGGGTATAGAGGTTGTTACTATTCATCTCAGCGACCTCGAAATCTATGGATTAGACCTGGGGTTCCCAAGCTCCTCCTAGCACGACCCCATTCAGCACTTTCAACTGTTCAGTGCGACCCCAAGTAAATATATATATATATATATATATATATATATATATATATATATATATATATATATATATATATATATATATATATATATATATATATATATATATATATATATATATATATATATATAAGTTGTTAGTTGTTTTGTTTATTTCTACATTTACACCATTACTGAGAATTTTGGTCATATGGTGATATTTAAGTAAAATAGAAACAGAAAGCATTCAAATTTTATTTACAAAAAAGGTAGCTAATCATAAATGAAATTCTCAGATTTGGCAATTACAAAATGTTGATACTATCTTAACAATTCCTATTTTACAGCATTATTGATAATTTTTGGTCATATGGTGGTATTTAAGCAAAAGAGAAACAGAAAACATTTAAATTTTGTTCACAAAAATGGTAGCTAATCATAAATGAAATTCTCAGATTTGGCAATTACAAAATGGTGATACTATTTTAACACTTCATAAGTTCATAACATGCTACTCATCAGATTTGGCAATGACAATGAGAGTACTAGGAACTGTTAATACACAATGCATTGAATTTAACATGATACCGACCCCATGACCTGTTTATGACCACACATAATGACCATTCCGACCCTACTTGGTGTCCCAACCCCTGATCTGGGAACCCCTGGATTAGACACTAACATCTGTCATTTTTGACATTTTATTTTTTACCTCTTCTCACCACACCCCCCCTTCCTGTTGGGGCTGAACTTGGACTTGAAGGGTATTGGGAGTGTCACTATTCATCTCAGTGACCTCGAAAACTATGGATTTTCGGTTATTTTTACAAGTCACCCCTTCCCACCCCCTTTGATGCCAGTGATGTCTTACCCCGACAGTATTCTTTCCCACATAATAAGTCCTATGTATACTAAGTTTGGTTGAAATTGCTCAATGTGTTTCAGAGTTATGCTGGAACATACATACACACACACACATCCATTCATAAATATATAGATTTTCATCGATAAGAGATCACACAATATTGCATCTCAAGTTAGTTCTTACTAAGCAATACTTTACTCCATTATAAAATAATCTCTCCTCTGTCAAAGAAAATTCATTTGAGCTTAGCTGTCTTAGGGCTGTTTTACGTTGAGTGATTCGCCGGATCTCCGGAATGTCTATTAGACGACTTTTTCTTTCCTTCCAGTGTCAATCTCTGGAACTCTCTTCCCGCTTCGGTTTACCCCGACTCTTATAACCTTCCATCCGCCAAGAGGCAGGGCCACCGTTTTTATCAGGGGTTAAGCCCTATTCACTTCCCTTTCCCCCTTCTCTTTCTTGTTTCCTTAGGACCTGCACTTATTAACTATGGCCACTGGGTGGGCCGTCGCATTAACCTCTACATGAAAACTTTGACTGGAGTGTACCTGCAAGAGACGCCCTCCTGGAAACTCAAGAAAATAAGCTGGAAAGAAAAACCCATCCCTCTCGCGAAAGCGTCTGACTTTATAAATAAACACCTAAATGTTAAAAAATATACGAAGGAGCTATTTTCAGGTACCTGTTATTAAGAAGCCGATAAACTTCTTCTTTTCGGAAAACTTGACGTAATTCGATGAACTCTAGATCAATCGACCACTAACTTGTGAAATTGGATTAACTGCGAAAAAATTATGAAGGATTTTGTATCTAGCACCTGACGCGGCGTTATTCCGCTCAACTTCAGAACTTGCAAATACAATTAAAACTGACTTTAGAAGAATTTTAATTACGTTCATGTTGCCCAGTTTCTTTTTCTCTTTTTTTTTTTTTTTTATCAACGCAAGAATAAACGCTTATTCGCAAGATGACAATGCCATCTTATCGTCTGCTATTAAGCAACTGTGTTTCTCGCCCTTCGTAATTTTCTTGCCATCTACCTCCAACGCCGCCTTTTCCATTTTGTTTCCTCTTCCATTCCAGTCCTCTTCCATCATCCCCTTCCGCCAGAAAAGATAAAAAACATCAATTTTATCAAAGTTCCTTCTGCTCATTCTCCTCTTCCTAACTACTTTAACTTCCCCATAAAGCAGCTGATCGCCATCCTCTCTCTCTCTCTCTCTCTCTCTCTCTCTCTCTCTCTCTCTCTCTCTCTCTCTCTCTCTCTCTCTCTCTCTCTCTCTCTCTCTCTCTTTCATCATCTCACGCGGATTGCCTCCCTCATCTCTCTCTCTCTCTCTCTCTCTCTCTCTCTCTCTCTCTCTGTCCTAGGCCTATATAAGAAAAACCTAGAGCAGATTAGCTTAAATCCCTAACAATGCTGCCTTTATTAATGAACCTCTCGACCCCTCTCCTAAATAATGCACGGCTCCTGATGAGGAAAATGGAGGGATTATGTTATAGGGCTAATAACTCCTCCCTGCGCCTTTCTCATCTTCCAGCTCTCTCTCTCTCTCTCTCTCTCTCTCTCTCTCTCTCTCTCTCTCTCTCTCTCTCTCTCTCTCTCTGGTTTATTACACTTACAAAAGCTCAACAACCCAATAACTTAGCTTGACTAAACATACATCAGTTATTGAATTATTAGTAAGTTAGAAAGTCTTTTCATAAAACCTTTCTGATAAAGCATTTTTACATAAAGAACAATTTTGGACGGAGAAAGCGAAGGCTTGGTAGGACAATGCCTCGATTGATTAATTTCATACCTCTAAATATCGTCAATAGGACCTCGAAGAGTTCAAAGAATAACGGAAAATTATAAAGTGGGCTTCAGGCCATGTATCTGATTGTTATAATTACGAGATTCTTACTGGCTTACTTGATAAGAAATTCACTGCATATATCTGAAATGCTTAGAATCCCACGAGACCAACAGAAGTGTCCAAAGTAAAATCTAGAGGGCACCAAGTAACCTAAAGAATCACTTAATCCTTGAAATGCAATATCTTATTACCAAGAAGAAAGCAAGTTAAAGGAAAAAAAAAAAAAAGAAGAGTGAGGCTCAGCCACAAACGAAGCTACAGCTTACTTCTTAAAAGAAAGGTTATAAGTCAAGGAAACCGAGTAGGCTCACAGTTTCGCAGCAGAAGAAAAGTAACAAAACAGTTCATGCTGAGGGTGCCTGATCGCCACGGACTAAATGTGAGAATAGGTAGCCTGATGGGTGTTATGAAGACACCTGATAGAAAGAGGTCCTCTCCCCTTAAGCTCAGCAGAACAGTGTCTAAAATGGTAGCTGTAGAAAAGAGAGAGAGAGAGAGAGAGAGAGAGAGAGAGAGAGAGAGAGAGAGAGAGAGAGAGAGAGAGAGAGACGCCAACTCGCAGCGAAGAGAAAAAGAGTCGAGAAATGAGAGACAGAGGGATAGTTGACTGAATTTTTTACCTTAGACTTAATCCTGTCGTGGAGAAAGTCAAAAGATTGAGCACTCTTGATATATGAGCAATACTCAAAACACGGGGATAATAAGTCCAAATTAATCTTTGAAAACGTAGATTAAGAAAAGAAGCTAAGGCATCTAAACAATGCACCCCACTTCTAGGGGCGGATGTAGCCAGAAAGTAAGCTCTCTCAAAGACAAGTTAGAGGTTACCTGGATACCTAAAATCTAGATAGAAGTGAGGGCTTCAATCTGATTTCGGTCAACACAATCTAAAAACCATAAGAACTGGATATTTGGGGTTCAGGGCTGAATGAAATTATGGGATCACCATTCAAATAATCTCACAAGATCAGAGTTACTAGACGGAGCTCCTGCAGTTTACGTTGACGCGGGGTGTCGTCTGCCAGTTTTCTAGTCGCGGAGGAATACCAACGTACGAAATCGGTACTAAAATGACGAAACAATAAGTAACCAACATAACCTAACCTAGTGCGGCGTGCCCTTACCTGGCCGGGGGCTTCGTCCCCCCTGGACCCCCCCAGAAAGATAGAGAACATGGCGTTTCGTGTGGAACTACTTACCTTGGCGGACGGGACAAACGGCGTTACGTGGCGTCAACGCAAACTGCAAACTACCCACGAAGGGATGAAACGGCGACTTGAGATGGGAAAGGAGCAGATGTTGCCCGGTCAACAACAGATACAAAGTAATTAGAGGAAATACTGGAAAAAAGCTTATATAAGGGATGGAGTGAGACGATCAACAAGAAGTTTTTTTTACTTAATTTCGTTCAACCACTTCATTTACATATGCGCAGACGACCAATTTATATTTAAATATTACGGAGAAACCTCTTACCTTTCCTTACAATGGAAGATGAAAGCAAGCATTTGACAATTATAAAGGAATTCTTCCCAGGTATGGGCTTATCAATCAGAAATATTAGGTCTGAGATCAAATCCGAAGCTTAAATGACGAAGGGGGCTACTGTTGTCCAGCGGACCTCTGGCAAAGTTAGCAGAGACTGGCAGCTCAAAAGTAGGAGGAGCCTGTCGTTGGGAGGTTGTTGTCGTTGATGTTTGTGCTAGATGAACGGACGGCCTATTGCCAGCACGTTCTCTTACTCTTAAGATCTGCCTGAAACATCGGCAAAATTAAGTGAATTGCAATATATACACTGGTTACTTCTTTAAGTCTGCGCATGCCTTAATCAACTGTCCATACTGCATCAATGGTTCAATAAACTCTTGATGTCGTTGAAACTGATGTTTTAACGTAGGATTTTATGCCCAATGGACGTCAGAAACAGTCAGGTCTTGATTTTAAAAGGCAGTCTGAAAAATTTCTATGGCAAACAGTTATTGTATCTTCTACAAACCAAAGGCTCTCTGAAATATCTATAAATGCTGATGCTAAGGGAATTTCAATTACAAATAAAGAATGCCCCACGGATAATTTTCAACAATAAAAATGGCTACATTTTATTTTCTAATAAAGAGAGCTTACTTCAATAATGAATTTAGCTTTGCTCGTGAAGCAAGTGCAATTGCCTGCTGAGCGCAATTTATTCCGTGTTGAATACTAAATAGAAATCAGACTTGAGATTACTGAATTACTCTTATGATTACATCTGGTACACAATTATTTTCTTTGTTATCCTACGTTTTAACGCACTCATGAAAAGCCATGCAATCAATAATTCAGTCATTGCGACCATAAACACTGAATAATTCAGTCATTGCGACCATAAACACTGAATAATTCAGTCATTGCGACCATAAACACTGAATAATTCAGTCATTGCGACCATAAACACTGAATAATTCAGTCATTGCGACCATAACACTGAATAATTCAGTCATTGCGCCCATAAACACTGAATAATTCAGTCATTGCGACCATAAACACTGAATAATTCAGGAATTGCGACCATAAACACTGAATAACTCAGTCATTGCGACCATAAACACTGAATAATTCAGTCATTGCGACCACAAACACTGAATAATTCAGTCACTGCGACCATAAACACTGAATAATGGCACAACATTGACAATTCTGCCAAATGTCTCATGGAACTGAGACACGACCGTCATCATGAAGGAATATTCAAGCCATTTTCAAAATTTCTGTCTTTACATTCAATATAATTATTATTTTTGGTTCATATTCTTTCATTCGACCATTCACAGTAAAAAAAAAATGCGTTATATAAGTCCTTAACCAGTTTCTTTGCGTAAAATATAAATAACAATACATGTGAATCTTTTAAACAACCTAAGAGAAAAATGGTATCATTAAAATGCTTATATGAAGACCAAACAACTTCCTCGAACTCGTTAACCTGATCGAGAGAAGAAAATAAAACGATTAAAGGAATCGACGACAGAGAGAGAGAGAGAGAGAGAAAGAGAGAGAAATAATGTTAAATGCTGGCGACTCGGGTGCATATGTATGTGCGCGCAGAGATAGCGAGAGATTCGAAATTTAGCTACGTAGAGAAACCCTGGTAATGACGCCTAACGTGAAAGAGTTGAGCGAGAGAGAAAGAGAAAGCCTGAAAATTTGCTACGAAGATGAGACCTGGAAAAACTAATTGACATCCCAATTACGGCGAAAGCGCGCTTACAGAACTAACACCATCATTCTTTGATAACAAATAGATGAAGTCATCACCGGGATTCAACAACTCATTAACTCTAGTTTACATTCTCCAGAGACAAGAAGAAGAAGCAGAGAGAGGAGGAGGAAGAGTAGGAAAAATGGAGGGAAATTCTCTGAACTATATTGGAAAACTAATTAGCTCGTCGGTCCAATTAGGATTTTTATTTATCCCCGAGACAGCTCTGTCGTCCTCAAGAAGATGGGAATTTCAGATAATTATGTCTGTAATTAGGGAGAGAGAGAGAGAGAGAGAGAGAGAGAGAGAGAGAGAGAGAGAGAGAGAGAGAGAGAGTATATATATATATGCTTGAGCTTAATGGTGTATATTTTTTCCGTGGATGCCTGCTAATCAGCAGGTCACGATAACGGGTGGAAACGCGTGGATGGGAAAGTAACAAATATTTAATATTTTATTTCATTTGATGGTCCAAAGAACAAAACAACAGAATAAAAATTATAAAAAGATTTTCATACGTGTAATAATATCACTCGTAATGCCAAAAATATCAATAATATATTCATAATGCCTGCACTTTTCATCATTAACGACTGGTAATATTTACTGTTATTTTTATCATTATTTTCATCATTATCATTATTCCACTCATCTTCCGGCATTAAACAAGGTATTACAAGATGCATAATTTTCATCGTGAGATCCATGCTTGCACACATATTACAATGAGAGACAATGACTACGTGAAATCACACATTCGTGGCTCTCTGACAAAATATGACTGAGCCAAAGGCGCGCACAGATGACACATTGAAATTAAGACAGATGAAAGATAAGGCATTTTAAATGTCCACGAATGCTGGCAATTAAATGCTTGAAGAGAGAGAGAGAGAGAGAGAGAGAGAGAGAGAGAGAGAGAGAGAGAGAGAGAGAGAATGATTTACAGTAGGCGAAATAACGAAGGTGAAACTCCATTATTTAAACTAAAAGCAAAAGCGAGACATGGAAGGGAAGGGGGACGGTTAGGGGGGGGAGGCGGGGGACGGCTAGGGGTTGAGAGGAAAGGGCCTGACAGTTAGGGGCGGCAGAAGGAGCCCAGTGGGAGGGGTTGAACTGTCGACAATAAAGTATGTTAAGCTGTCCTCCCCTTGTTGTTGAGCACTATTTCACACATGCTCAGCGCTAGTGCTCTCGAGTGCCGTGTTGACTGTGCCCATCAGCCGGGTATCAGAGTTCGGGATCTGATTTACAATGCTCGGAGGTGAGCAAAGGGGCAGAACCACCATTTCGAACGCCTGTGCTTGTTGACGGTGATGTGTTACTCCCAGTGAATAAGGGCCGCAAGAGCCCAGGCCTCAGATGTGATTGTGGGCCGGGGGCCGAGACCGATGCCTCCGTGAATGCTGTCTCTGGGGACTTCCAGTCTTTTGCTTAATGGCCAGTCTATGCACACGCGACTACAAGACCATCTTTTCCAGTCGACAATTTTGTACCATGCCATATTTTTATTTATCTTTTATTTAAATTCATATCAAGTACATTTTACAAACAAATATATATGCTATATATGTAATTCATGTACAAAAAAATTCACAAAAAGAAACATCTGAAAATAAATCATACACATCAAAACAATTCCTATTTTTCATAAACTTTAAAATGCACAGTTGAGGTACTTACCTGTAAAATGTAAATTAATTTTTTCTTTAAGGAGAATTTTCATCAAATACCTATCATAACTAAATTTACTTTTTACATACTGATATATTTCATTTATAACAAAATTTAACTGTCTCCCTACCCAAATTGAATATAAGTACCCTGTAGTTAACAAAATATACGCGTTATATATTTTTTTCATTCTTACTTGAGAAATCTAACATTAAGATCATATTTGGGAGTTTACATATATGGAGTTACTGTCAAAATCAAGAGCAGCATATTAATGACAGTCCAGAAAATAAACCTGAAAATAAGTTAAGAGTATTTATTGTTTGCTAATTTTAACTAATTAAAATTGTTTCTCTTCATACCTATTAGACTCTCCTTGGCTTTAGGAACTAAAAACGAAACCTGAAAGTACAGTTTTCACGTGTAACAAGTGTCATCTGTACCTGGCACTGAGGGATTCCGAATTCAGTTGTGTTTTACAGTTCATGATTATAACCCGAGAATCGTCATGTTGCTTTTGCAGTACTGATGGTGACACTATAAACTATTTACTTCAGCAACATCTATTTTTCTTTAAACAGATTGAACATTGGCCTTAAATACTAATTTCACGTTTGTCTTGTGTCTAACATTCGTTAAATAAATAACAATATTTACTGTTCAGTCATTAATTTTGAAATCAAACTCTGTCACATAAAACTACATTTAAAATATTGCCAGAAAATGACACATACGGTGACAAAGCATAAGGACAGATACAGTGACAGAATAAGGACAGATACAGTGACAGAGCATAAGGACAGATACAGTGACAAAGCATAAGGGTGTGCTATGCACGGCAAATCTCAAATCTTCTGTGAACGCAATAAAAGTGACTTTGCCAAAAACTTTTTTATTTTCTATTTTCTCCGAGTTTGTTTTCTTCCCAACATCTTGAAGCAAGTCCTCATTCATGAAAATTGTCCAAAAGAAGAAGAAGAAGAAGAAGAAGAAGAAGAAGAAGAAGAAGAAGAAGAAGAAGAAACGAAAAGGGCAGTGAACCAGTGCTTCACTGCTGGTAAAGGTTGTATGCGTGTTGTGGCACAATTTATCTTAAATTCTAGTTTATAGGATTTGTGGAAAATTTGCATAAGCTTCAAGTCCGTCTGCATTGAAGTAAATTGATCTTGAAAGGAACAGATTCAGTGTATGAATGAATAAAGAAGAACAGTGGAGACAGTGGAATGAATGAATGGGGAAACAGCTACTTTGATGGTCCCACGTATGCAACTATTCAAATTTATTTCTCTGGCATCAAATGCAGCACTATAATTTTTGCTGGACATAAACAAACATACAAGCAAATTTTATTAAAATCACACAATACAATAAGCAATGTTAGTTTGTAAAGGGGTTGCTTCTGTAATTCCTTCTCAGCCTTTATAAAAGAAATTTCTAGGCTGTGCAAATTTTCCGACTTACTTAAAGAGAATAACACTTGTGAAAACACATTTTAATTTCAACCTCCACTTTTGTCAACATAACTAATTAGAATGATCCTTGATATCTACAAGTAACAAGAGAATCTGTTGACCACGCAAAAGCCCTGTTGATTTTCTCCTTTAAGATTTTCATATCAGAATTCACTGAAATGGTTCTTCTTGAAAGTTACGTTATTGACATATCTATACGAGATTGACAGATTACTCTGGCTTTTTTCAAATTTCAGGATGAGCTCTCATTTGTTTAAGGTACGTTTTACCTGTCAGCTTACATAGATTGAGCGAAAATTATTGTACTGATCAGACGACGATTTCTAAAAAAAAAAAAAAAAAAATAAAAAAAAAATAAAAAAAATCACCATAACATTAACACACAACTAAGGGAAATCTTTCAATGAACGAAAGAAAGGAAAAAACCCAACATTGGTTATGAAAAACCAAATAATCCTTCAAGATTTTTTTCAAACTTGCTGATGGCAAATAATTCAAACAACTTCAAACAGTAAAATAATATCTTTACCGTTGCCATCGATTCATGCAAATTCATGAATGAATGTGCATAACTGGGTACAGAGAAAAAAAAATTAGCAAAGATGATGAAAAATAGATTCCTATCGTGAGCAACCTCTTGGGTACATCGGAGAAATTAAATAAAAATATATTGTGGTCTTAATAATCAAAAAGAAAATAAACAACGAGACAAAAATGAAAATGAAAAATCTGATGACCGCTTTAAATAAAATTCGCAGAAAACATTTCTAGCGCCTCTTCTTTGTCAAAACTTGATGGCCATCCACTCGATCTGTACCGGGATGAAGTCTCGTTACCGCAGCCACGGCCAGGGTATGGTGGAAGGTAATGAGGTGATGTATGAAAGATAATCGCGTCGCCATCTGTCACAGACCAAAACAATGAGTTTTCATCCTGTAGAGAAGAGCAACGTGCAAAACACACTGAGCGAAATTTCATTTATTTTTGGCAGGGGTGGTTATAGGCCAGGGGTGGGGAAGAGCGATGACCTTGTGCAGAACGGCGCAACGCACGCAACAACAACAACAACAATAACTGCCTGTTACAGACGTGCACGCACGCACGCACAGACATGGTAGCCAGAAGCCGTTCCTTCTAACATTTCTATTTTCGTGTGTGGACATTATGATGCACTTGAACAAACGCAAATGAATAATTTTGGGTCGCATTTCTCTAGGTCGCTTCAACTGCCCGGGAAGAATGATATACAGTGGGTGGTGGAAGGCAGGACGGCCGTGGGCGGACAGGTGAACTCTGTTTATGACTGGAGACTCCCGCCCCAGCATCCCACAGCCACCTGTCCGCCCCACCGGCCCTTCCCACAACAAATCACACCCACATGTAGTAATAGATATAAAACGGGGAGGTAACGTCGGCACCTGCAAAGTCTCGTTGATGGGGGTTCTTTACAGGTGTAACAAACAAGTTAGTCGTGCCCAGGTAATCATGCTCAGCTCATCCTACTCACCTATTCGGTTATTAATAAGCACCTGGAAACAAATTTATTCTTGTGCAGTGTAAATTCTCCCTCTGGTTAATCCCGTCCTTTGAAAAATTAGTAATTAGAGCCTCCTCTCATTTCTTTTAGGCTATTTATATAATAATAATAAATATACTTATATTTTACCAATATCTTTTACGGAATGGAAATAGTAAGAGTATTTCGCCGGAACATTTCCTTAAGGACTGCAATATCGGAACACTAAAATTATTATTTACTTTTATTGTTTTGCCATACAAACCATCCAGTAATTTCGTGAAAAACGAGTAAAGTCACAAAATTGATGTAGGCACGAATCATAAAGTTTCCTGAGAGAGGGAATAGTTATACGAACAAATACTATCAGAAATTAAAAAAAAATTAGTCGAAAAGTCACAGAACGCGAAAATACAATGCAAATAAAAAATCAAATAACTAGAAAGTGATATTTACTAGAAAGAGACATGTTTACTAAGGAAATTATATCATAGTCACAAAGTTTACAATAAAATATTGGATAAATAATATATAGGATAAATAAACCTTCACCAAATATGAAACATGAGAACCTAGGTCATTACATGATATGATAAATGTATTAAGTAAAAAAAAATTTGGTGGCAGAATAATTAAACGGGAAAATTAGATTACCTAAAAAGTGACATTAATTTAAAGAATGACTTAAGTGTCAAAACCCAGACGGTTAAGAAAAATCTTAAATACAAGGGACAAAATGCCACGCGGACTGAGAACGGAGACAGAATAATCAAAACGTCTTAACAAAAAATTACTTTAAATTAAATGAGACTATTGACCACAATACGAGAGAAATGGAAGATAGAGTATTATGATAAAAAAACGGTCGCCAAACAGAGCGCCATAAAAATCAAACGATCAAATAAAACTGACTCAAAATGATCGAATAGTGAAACATCAAAATTAACAACGCAAAAGTGGAACGCAATTCAAAAAAAAAAAAAAAAGATTAAAAATTAAGATACTGTGATCAGAAGAAGAGTCACCAAAAAGTTCCAAACTGTAGTCACAGTTGCCGACCAATTTGTAAACTGTGGTGGCGAGTCCAAGTAAGCATGACAACCGCTGCGGTGAGGTAAATGGGCAGTTAGTTACACACCAAGACCTCACGCTCGTTACTGCTCGTTAGCCGCTCGCGCCGAGCATCCAGGCATCGTGAGCATTCCATAGGCAGAGGTCAGATGTAATGCGCTTTGGAGTTTAGTTTAGAACATCCATACACAGTCCGGATGCATTCATCAATACATGTTCTATGCCAGAGGAATAAATTTTTGATAGGCGCAAACTAATATATATATATATATATATATATATATATATATATATATATATATATATATATATATATATATATATATATATGTGTGTGTGTGTGTAATAACCACAATGCCCTCTTAACTTCCTGTCACTATCCAAAAAAGCGCGAAGAATTCGAGAAGTTAAGAGGGCATTGTGGCTATTACAATTACATATGTATCTGGTAAAAGTGACCAGTAAATCCTACACACATACACACACACACACACACACACACACACACACACACACATATATATATATATATATATAGATAGATAGATAGATAGATAGACAGAGATTGTATTTTGCTAACATCTACTTCCCATCCAACCTGTTTCTTAGGAACGGTAATAAATTTTTAGGCAAAGTTTTCATTCCTACTGTTCCAAAACTGCCCCCTTCCCTTTTTTTGCAGGCCTACCACTAATACATAAAAAAAGTCTTTTTGTGAAGAGTTACACAAAATCATCAATCGCAATATTCCGGCTATTAATTTAAAACTAATCCCAAGAAACCCTTTAACGACTGGCTTTCTCTTTAAGTATACAATGAAAAGCTAAGCCAACTAATGTCCTCTGGTGTACTTTACAAATTCACTTGTCCTAGACGTGACCTGGGGGCATATGTCGGTTGCACACAGTCTGCTGAAGATGAGAATAGATTCTCATCGTGGTGTTAGCTACAGAACAGGGGTTAAACTGTGGAACCCTGAATTCTCTAACATACGTGACCTAGTACATAAATGTAAACATAGAACCAAATTTGATGATTTTGAGATTTTGGGTAGAGCCTCGAATAACCACCAACTTTTGACGGTTCTTGAATCATTATCATTTAAACAGATCGTTCCACAGTTAAACTCTTTCTGCTTGAAATATAGGTTTCCCCTTCTCGTCTGCATTTCAATCCTCATTTGCCAATTTTAATCTTTTTATGACAACTGTCATTTTTAATTTTCTTTTTCGTCTGAGTAATTTTAATGTTTGTAAATTTGTTTGTATTTTTAGCCTTGAAAATGGGACAGTTGTGGTCCTGAAAATCCGGTGATTAAGTCATCTGATTTCGACGTGACTCTTCTTCTCCCACTTCGGATATATATATATATATATATATATATATATATATATATATATATATATATATATATATATATATATATATATATATATACATACACATATATATATATACATATATATGTGTGTGTGAATAAATATGGGTAGATGTCAAAGCATCAAAATTGGTAACTTCTAATACCCACTGCAGAATGTCTGAAGTTACTGTAGGCTTTCCTTTTATGTACCCTTAGTACTGTACAGGGGCATCGAGTAACTGACCTATCTCTCCGTCAGTTTGACGATCTGTCCGTCGCTCGGCTGAAGTCAAACTGTTCTTAAAGAACCGTATTTGTAATATCCTTGAAGATAAAGTCTACAGACTTCGTGTATTATGTCACCTGCCTGTGATGTGGAGCCTACATTTCAAGCTAAGGATCCTAAAGGTCAACGTAATGGTCATACTTGGTCAGAGGAGAGACATCATATATGACATGTGTGCTTCACTCATGAAGCAAATGTGTAGAGTGATTTCAAGGTCAAGGTCGTACTTTGAAGGTGAAGTGTCAGATTAGGATTTGCCACCGCCATGTTTTTTTTTTTTCACAGCTCTCTCTCTCTCTCTCTCTCTCAAACTGCAGCCAGTTACGTACCTTCAAAAGTACTAATAAAGCTTCTTTCAACAAAGTCACAGACATTAACTGATACGCTGAGAGTTGTACCCAACGCACGCACACCCAAGACCAGTTATCAACTTATCCTCTATTGTGTCATAAAATTTCCGGATTGACAGATGGGCGGAGTGAGTAAATAAATGTTTCTTTCACCCGTCGAATTTCACGTCAGTCAGAAGAATGGCTCGTCATGCTTAAGGGTAACGCACACTTAAATGTGTACATCACATTCTTTTCTTACGGGTAACTGTGTGGTTTTTTGCGCGTGTGTGTAAAAAGCAAAAGTGTTGAACTGAAATATGCGACGCATATATAAAAAAAACCGATTTTCATCACCCTCGCCATTATTTTATTTTTTTACTTTAAACAGTCAACCACAACCACAGCATCCAATTTTGATTAAAGGCCTAATCCTTCTATCCGTCGCATATCACTTACTCGTACGTGTTCTTCATTGGATGGGTTGGTATCGTCCTCGGCTAGTACTCTGCTGGGCCCGCGTTCGATTCTCCGACCGGCAAATGAAGAATTAGAAGAAATTTATTTCTGGTGATAGAAATTCATTTCTCGCTATAATGTGGTTCGGATTCCACAGTAAGCTGTAGGTCCCGTTGCTAGGTGACCAATTGGTTCTTAGCCACGTGAAATAAAGTCCAATCCTTCGGGCCAGCCCTAGGAGAGCTGTTAACCAGCTCAGTGGTCCGGTTAAACTAAGGTATGCTTAACTCGTACGTGTGTGATTGTGCGTGTTAGGTTTTTGTCTCGACGAATCCGTGAAATTGTACAAGACCCGGATTTTCCTTTCAGCACCTCACTGATAATAAGGCGGGGGAATGGGATCATCCATCTTTCATTACTCAAGATACTCATTTTAATCGCGTTTCTTAAAACCTGATAGTCATTTTAATTGAGTTTCTCAAAACTTGGCGCATAATTAAGTGGCGTCTGCACACGCTGCAGTGGCTCGACAGTAAATTATGTATTGGCTAAGGCCGTGTGCAAAATCTGGCTGACTGCTTATTATAGCATGTAACTCGGTGGCTAAGCTCCATTGGTGTCAATAAAAATGACAATTTTGGATTAGTTTAAATTATTATCTTTGGAAAGATATCGAGGACATGTCCAAATGTTACTGTAAATGGCAACTACATTATTATTATTATTATTATATTATATTATTATCATTATTATTATTATTATTATTTATAGTTTAACCAAACCACTGAGTTGAACTACTCATAGGTCTAGACTGAAAGGTTTATCTTTAAAAATACAAGGTAAATTTCATCAAATATCCTGTAGTTCTTTAAAAGTTTGGTAACTGAATAAGCTGAAAATGATGAAGATTCTGACAAATTTCCTTAACTGATTTTTTTTTTTTATCAAAACTTGACATTCACATTAGACATTTACACCCGTTAGTGATGACCTGCAGTCGTCGCGTACAGTGATTGGTTACGCGGTTTCTTCATCCAGAATCTAAGGCTCATATGACTGAGGCTAATTCGACGACTAAATAAAATTGTTTCTGTGAGTTTTTCTTTTTGGGGGCGGTTTTATCTGTTTTAATATGTTTTTGTCGCGTTCGTAATTCCATACAGTTTGTCTTTCATTAAACACACAGATTTAGAGATTATGAATCATCATAGACTGGAATGGTTACTTTTGATCTGGTCAAAGTAGTTGCAGCTATGACTGACATATCAGCATCCTGCTTTCCTGTGTTGCACAAATGGCCAGGGATCCAAACAATTTGAACAATAAACTATTGCCATATGATTTGTAGAATGCAAACTGACTAACTTGCTGTAGAAGAGACAATAGTTCTGAGGGGATTAAATTCAAAAGCACCTTTAGGAGTCATTGAGAAATGCAGAATTTATAGCGCACAGTTCAGTTGTGAAAACATAAGTACAGTTTGAAGAAAAAAAGAACAAACACAAACCTAAGTTACTTCTATTATGGCAGTCCTTGTTTGCTAGTGCCTGCTAGTCGCTAAACTTGGTCCGTGAGAAACTTGATAAATATCATTGTTTTACTTTCTCTTTCCAATAAAGCTAACGCTTGAGTTTCCACGAGACAAGACCGGGAAATGAATTTCTATCACCAGAAATAAATTCCTCTAATTCTTCATTGGCCGGCCGGAGGATCGAACGCGGGCCTAGGAGAGTGCTGGCCAAGTACGGTATCGACCCATCCAGTGAGGAACTCACTAATGTGTAACTCTAAGTTTTTTTTTATAAAAAGAAATTAGTACAAAAACTAAACCAATAAAGACAGCAGATGCTGTTAACACTCAACCAGCAAAATAAAATAAAAACCTTGAATGCGAGGCTTAAAACCAGAACATTAAAAAAAAATATTAACTTTAGAAATAAAGATTCACTGATGAATGCGACATAATCTCACATTCACCATCTCACCACCATCTACACCAGTCTCCATCACCAACATCGGCACTAAGACTATTTTTCTTCACAACTTCAACTTAATCGCGTCTGGAACACGTCCGCAGTTACAATTAGAATCCTCTACAGATTCGTCACTATCCCTTATATCGGGAAGGAATTCATCGTCATAACATAATCTTAAAACTATGAAACGTCAATCGACTAAATTCCACAGAGCTTTCCTGTCCACGAGACAGACTGCAACACTGCAAACGTTATCACTGTCTCCTGACATTGTTAACGAAGTTTCGTATTATAAGAAAAAATTATTTTTTACACGACTTGAAAGGAAACAACGGAAGCGAAACTTCTGATTTTCTATTTCACTCAGTCTATAAGAATTGCTTTTTTATTCTGACAAATTGTACCCTATGGAAGACCAAGCCAGATAATGTACAGGATCTCAAGCTGGTCAAAATGGGGATGTGAAAAATTAAAAACCACAAATGTATTATGAATAAAATAAATCATTAAACACTGATGCCAGTCCACTGAAGAGTTTTGCTATACCGTAATCACCTGTACCCGAAATATGTGACCTGATGACGTTAGGGACATGTAGTGGCGAGATAGTTACGTGACAACATAAAACTTCACTTAACTCCGAGTTAAGCATAAAGAAAGGAAATTTCATTCTCAATGAAACAGAAAGATTGACTGGGCGACAAATATATTATGAGCTTTCCAAATTCAAGAAATTCCCGCGTACCGAGTCCCTCCACTTCCTCCTCTTATCATTGGAGATATTCTTTCTTCAAAGGTCTAATCTCGTTACTATTGATTCCTCCACAATCCTCGAGTCTATCTGTGCCAGCTTTATCTCTTTAGCACTCCTTCTCCAAAACCCCTCACCCCCTCCAGCGCCTCCTGCTGCTTAATCTACTAATCCCACTTTTTCAAACTCAGCCCTCCAAGGCTTTGGATTAATTTCCCAAGGAGGAAGATTTTATACGTTCAAAAACTTGACACTTTCTTTCCATGGGGACACCGGGTTTGATGACTGATTGTAATCCTCCAGAAATAACGTGTCATTAATGCAGACACACACACACACACACAGTGTATACTGGAACGTGATCATAAAATATTTCACATATAAAATATTTAGTATTTTTCAAGACAAATGTGGTTAATGGCAACCTATTTTACGTATGTGTTCTCACATGTTCTTTCTTTGTCACAAAGACAGAACGTGTAACACACTTAAGAAATGACAGCGTCCTGAGATTCCTTTAAGGTCTTAGCAACCATGCGACAAGGCGTCGACGTGGCCAAACACAAGAAGTTTGTACATGAATACCTTTCACAAAAAACGCCTTATGCCATATTTCGTCATCACAATTCTTCCAACTTTGTTAGACAAAACTTATCATGGTATTCAGTAATCACACACACACACACACAAACACACACACACACACACACACACACACATATATATATATATATATATATATATATATATATATATATATATATATATATATATATATATATATATATATATATATATATATATATATATATATATATATATATATATATATATATATATATATATATATATATATATATATATATATGTATATGTATATATATATATATATATATATATATATATATATATATATATATATATATATATATATATATATATATATATATATATATATATATATATATATAATGACCCCACTGTTCATCAGATCTTCACACAAGAGGGAAATAGGGTTGTTCTGGGGTCTCTGAACCTATGGTGGTTATCCTCGTCATGACAGTTGCTAATTTTGCCTTCAAAGAACGCCCACAAGGAGTGTTCATTAGCAGCATACCAAACATCACATAAACTGCCATATTCATCCCTGTCGTGCATGCAATCTTGAACTTCTTGTACATCAAGGCATTTCCCAATAATACACTTTTTCCATCAACTATCATCACCCAGTTTTCCCACAAGACCAAACCATACCATAATCGTCTGATCTATCCCTTCACCTACGCAAGCCTTTTAACTTCGACTTCTATGTGTCTCCAAATTTCTAGCCTTTTCACTTTTTCTTACGCCATTTGTATGAAGCAAACAATCACTCAACAGCTTCAACCTACTTTCTTTAATACATTCAATATCCACTTTCCACTTTCATAAAGGAAAGTTAGCTCAGTAGTACCTTCATACATTCAACTCTTAGCCTTCATGAACACACAAACCTTTTCCCAATCTTATGTATATATATAATATATAATATATATATATATATATATATATATATATATATATATATATATATATATACATATATATATATATATACTGTCTCAGTCCCTTATATTTGATGCACTTTGACATAGTATCTCTGAATGGAAACGGAGCTTACTTCGTAAAAGACAGTCTTATAAAAACATTCCTCTCTTAGCTAATAATGGTCTGTAGAGGCTTTGCAGCAGGTTCAGTCCAAAGCACCTGTTCCTTTGCACGGAAAAACGCCCATAAATCACGTGACTTTGCGATTTCTACTATATCTTTTCCCCCTTTCTCTCTCTCTCTACCAGATCCTTTTATTTAGCGTTTCCCCTCACGCTTCGTCCTTTCTGGTCCCCCCCTCCCTCCATCTTCGCCTGCCCGGGCTCTGATAACAGATGGAAGAGTCCCACTGAGGAGCTTAGCGCTCTACACTAGGCGATCCAACTTAGTTAGGCCTTAGGGGGCTTTAGAAGAAAAAAAAAAAACTAAAGCAACTTACTCTTATCCGAGGGGAATGTAAGATCTGGCATGGCAAATGCTATTTTAATCAACTAAAACAACATGCCATTTAAATATTCTAAATTTACGAGCGGCATGATTTGCGCCTAGATCTGAGTGATGATGTGCTCGACGTAAAATGTTATTTCTTTTAGTCTGCGCAGAAGAAAAACAAAAATGCTTATGCAAATGAGAAAAGCTGTTATATAAATATATGAATAGTGTACCTATATTCCTACGATCGGTTCTTTTCAGTGTTATTATTTTTCTTTTAAGTCCAAACAAACAAAAAGATGGATGAAACGCACAGAACATATTATCGTGCCACTCAATGGTGTCTTCTGCTCACACTTTCAGTTAAGTAAGTCTTGTTTTTTAATGACTCCCTCGTCTCATGCTCTCTCTCTCTCTCTCTCTCTCTCTCTCTCTCTCTCTCTCTCTCCTCACACACGCACAAACAACAAATATAACACTCGTGATAAAAGCGTAAACGCTAGCATGCGCACATTTTTTTTTATAAAGAATAAAAAAAGATATATTTGGTATCTCTCTCTCTTTCTCTCTCTAAACTCCAGGAAACGCAATTTCCTACGTCCCTACAGTGTAATTTTGTTGTTTATTTAGTGAAAATCATTTGTAAACGTATTTTTCATGATAAAACACCGCAACAAATTTATTTACTTAATTTTCATGCTATGTACCCCCACTGATTGTGGTTGTTTTACAGTAACCTTCTGGAATTAAGCTTTACTATAGTTTGAAAGAACTGTGTTCCCCTTTCCTTGTAGCTTAGGATATCTCTGTAATCTTCTTAACGTGATCTACCAGATAATCTCTCTCTTGAATTTCTTTAGTTACACTCTTAAAAAATTTACCTCCTACAGTAGAAAAAAAAATATTTTCCCCTGTTCAGCCACTTATCACAGTAACTTGAAGTGTTATGTCTACTATAGAATCACAGCAGATCATAAATTATCTTCTGTACTTCAGAAGCATTATTTTTTCCGTCATGTTCTCGACTGGTATCACAGTTGCAACTGGCAAACCTAAAATAACAGAAAAGCTACAGTGCTATATTCCACCACCATCACAGAGAGAGAGAGAGAGAGAGAGAGAGAGAGAGAGAGAGAGAGAGAGAGAGAGAGAGAGAGAATTGGTGTCGACCGCACGCTCGCATCGCTAAAAATGATGTTATCTCGAAATTAGCACTTGGCCTGAAATTAAAGCCGTTTGTTTATGCGGCTGCTCTGGCAATTTTGACTTATCTCTAAGATGGCACTGTAGCGTGTTTTCCTAAAAGTTGATTTGTGGATTGTCTTCTTCTCGTTTGTTTCTTTGAAGTCATTAGATCTCAATCTCGCTGCCCGAACTTCTAAGGAGGGTTTTTTTTTTTTTTTTTTAAAAGTCTTATACGTTTCATATCTACATTAAGTAATTACCTAGTTTTTTTCTTTCATTAACCAAAGACACTGCTATCTCGCTATCTTGAGAAAATAATTGCCTCGAGGATGTAAATCACTAAAGAGATCTGCAGAATCCCTTTTGATATCATATCTAAGACAAATAATCTTTTAGGTATAAATCAGTTTCGAGTATGACAGTTTTATGTATATTTTTATATCTTAAAATGTGTGGCCTCTTGTGTACATTTTTTTTTTAACACACGCATGCGTAAATACGTTTCTCAGGAATAATTAACACGAGTTCTTGACAAAAATTTGTGAACATCTTTTTTTTTTTTCACTTATTATTTTCTATTAATTTGAACTCGTAAAATCTAATTGTGGGACCTGGCTTTTAATAAATTCGTCTTATTTTCTTCGGTTGAAGTATTACAGATCTGAAATCTCAAGACAATCATGACTCCACTAACGTTAAGAAATAGCAAAGTTATGTTGCCGGGGGAGCTCGGGGAATGAAACGGAAAACAAATCAGCTTCAGAAATGGAACTAACGTGAGGTTAGATGCGAAACGATTCTAGCGTAAGGAAAACTAAACAGAGGAAAGATGCAAAGATTATTTAGCGATAAAAAATTTGCAGGTTACTTCTCCTACTCGAAGACTATTAAAGATCTCCGTAATCCAAACAGAGCGCCAATCCCTGCTGACGCGACTGACGGAGTGTATATCATCCAAGCCAAACAAAGAGGTAGAGTTAAATGAAGAGAGCGTTGATAAGAAAGGGAGAAGGCGCTGAAGGTGGGCACTGTGCGCCTCATCTTGGTGTTAATTACTCCGGACAGTCTACTGATAACGAGGGCAGTTGGGTCATTAGGTCGTTATAAGCCACTTGGGCCATCTGCCACCTACGAGACTTAATTAAATTTCTTAACAGGATCCACAGACGCCAACTTGAAACCCATAAATGAGGTCCAGTCTGCTACAGATTTAATGTCTACTATTCATACGAGGAAGATATTAATAATCACGCCAGTGTGATGTGGCCAAGTTCAATTAACAATCTCCTCTTGACGGTCTTCTCTCTCTCTCTCTCTCTCTCTCTCTCTCTCTCTCTCTCTCTCTCTCTGACATCAGGAGACTTCTGTGCGAATTTTCCTTTGGTTATTAACGACCTGAGCACTGAATTTAGTGAAATCATATCCCCGCAACTTGCTTCTCTAGAAAGGATGACTGATTTCATGGACTGGAATCTTGCACGTCGTTCTATATCAGATAAAATAGACGCAATTACAAGATGAGCATTAATACCTCAGAATTTTAAGAAAGTGGGCAAGTACCGATGCCAGCCGCAGTAAAAGTAAACATTAATTAGCTGTAAGGAACATTGTGGTTGTATCTCTATACAAGATTTTCGGAAACTGAAGCTGTTGTAGTATTTGGACAAATAATAAACGTCGCGGAATCAAGATGTATAGCTGAGGATAACATACTTTAATTATTAATCATTAATTTGTAGATATGCCTAGGATATTATCGATAACGGCCTTGGACTTGCTCAATATGATTCCACATTTTTAATAAACTTCCATAGCCTGAAAAATCAAAAGAAAGTCGAGAGAGACTAGTTCGGCGTAAAACGGGATCTGAGACAAGGGTGTGTTATGTCTCTGTTGTTTTTCAATCGTTAAGGATGCAGTGATACGCGAAAAAAAATGTTAAGTATATCTTAGTTTAACCAGACCACTGAGCTGATTAACAGCCCGAAGGATTAGTCTTATTTTACGTGGCTAAGAACCAACTGGTTACCTAGCAACGGGACTACCAGCTTATTGTGGAATCAGAACCACATTATGACGAGAAATGAATTTCTATCACCAGAAATCAATTCCTCTAATTCTCCACTGGCCGGTCGGAGAGTCGAACGCTGGGCCAACAGCGTGCTAGCCGAGAACTCTACCCACCCCTCCAATACGCGGAAGCCAGAGTAAGGACAGTTGATGTAAGGACAACGTTATGGGATAAGAAACCGAGTCGTGAATTGTTGTAGAAAGACTGTTTGCAGATGATATGGTGCTGACTGAGGATAGTGAAGGAATTAGGCAAAGATTTCGTAAGTGTTCAGAAAAAGGAAAGTTGAGAGTAAATACAAGCAATAATAGGGTTGTGAGAGTAAACGAGCCAAATGTAACAAAGAACTTTTCAATGTTTATGGTGGGAAAAAGAGAATCGGGGGATTCATGTAATTGGATGTCAATACAAATGATGATGGTAAGGTGAGAGAAAAGAGGTGAGTCACGGAATAGGTGAAGCAAGAAAGGTGGTGTGCAAGAGATTGGGAAGGGACTTGAACTATTTAGGGAAAATACGGTGGGAATGTGCAAAAAGGGACTGATGAGCTAACTCTCCTTTATAGAAGTGAAGAGTGGGTGTTGAATGTGGGTGAAAGAAAAAAAGTTGAAGAGGTTGGGATGAACTATTTGTGCAATGTATGGGGCATCAGAAAAATTGAAAGGGTGGGAAGCGTAGACATGCATTAGAGATGTAGTGAAAAGTTTAGCATAGTTGAAAGCATCGAACAAAGTATTCTAAGGTGGTTAAGTAACAGGTCAAGAGTGGACGACGATGGAAAGTACAATTCAGCAATGTTTCTGAAAAGCAGAGGAAGGCCTAGAAAGAGCAAGGGTTATTGGAAATAAGGGCTTTCTTTTCCCCAGAGCCAACACTCATTACAGTAAATTTCTTGATGTTAACAAAACACACTACTGACAGAAGGAAAGAATTCTAAGATATAAATAAAAAAGTTAAAACATAATAAAGAAGCAGATACATGTATACTTCCATGAACAACATTTGAGATATAAGAAAAAGGAAAATGTTGCTGACAAGTTACCTGAAAGCGCACCTTATACAGTATGTGTAAATGTTTAGAAACGTAACACTGCCGGGCAGGTATTTTTCCATCTTTACAAGTAAACGGAATGAAATTCCCTCTGATAATGGGTAGTTTGACATGGCAAGCCAACAAAATTCAGATGGTGAAACTCACCAGAATCAGTAACACCCAGTAAATCTTCAGTATCATGCACTAAAGGTTCTAATGGGAGCTCCTTGCTCGATAGAAGCAAAACAAGAAATTTTCTGATAATTTTCTAAAAAACAAAGGGGAAACCACGGCTTCGAGTTATTTTGCATCGAAAATACAGATATTGCGATGTTGCTGAAATTTAGAAAGAGAGGAGGAAAACTTTTCAAATATTCGTGTGAGGTGTCTCAAGTAAAGAACATTAATAATTCCCATGGTACCGACCACCTGAGTTTCATCCACATCAGAGGAAAACAGAAATAATAATAATAATAATAATAATAATAATAATAATAATAATAATAATAATAATAATAATAATAATAATAATAATAATGTCGAATTGGGGGTTTAAATGAAGAGGTGAACTTCAGGGTTAAAAACTATAAAATGGCATAGTTATCATCATCTCTGAACAAACTGACATTTTTCTGATGCCATTCTCAGCGGACAGAAATGAGTAAACATACACAGAAATGATAATTAAATAAAATATAAGAAAAGTACGATTTGATATTGAGGCTGCTAAGTGCCAATCTTAAATCCGGTCAGAGCTAAACTTTCGTTCGAGCAATCTCTGCCTCAGTCGGACTTTGAGACGGAAGTTCACGACCTAAAATCAGATTGTACATCTAGTTTACTTGTTCCAAATACAACTTGGAATATATAGATTCATCCACAGGGACTCTTTCTGTTAAAGTCAACCAGTAATAAGAGAACATTGTAAAAACACTAGCTACATGGCTGTGTCTACTCATAAACTAAGAATTCCGAGATATATGCTAACTGGATAAAAACTATCCTATACTTCTACGGCAACTTATTCCCCTTTCATATAATGCAAATATATTTTTTACCATTTTGTGAATAATCATTATTATAATCTTCATTGTATTTTCCTATATTTTATGTAAATATGTTTCTTACCATTTTATATAGATAATACTTATCTTACGAGATTTTTATTGTGCTTTCTTATGTAATCATCTTTTTGCTCATTTCACTCTTCTGAAAATGACAGCCGACGAGGGTCAAGACATAGGAGATGATAAAGAAGAAGCACTAAGAAATGTTTGCCTTTGTCAATTTCATCAAACATATATAACATAACGATTACATCACTACATTGCCCACGTCATCGCCATCTCTATATTCGAAATTAGAAAACAGAAGTAAATGTCCAAGAATTTCTCTAGAATTAACGTAAGCACTTGAAGTTGGTGCGGAAGCAGTAATTTTAATGCACTAGTCTATGGCTGAAAAACAAAGAAAGTGGTATCTTTATATTCCAGAGAAAAATGAACCTTGTGGTAGACAACAGAGAAAACTGCGTTAAGAAATACGAATGAAATAACCAAAGGGACTTAACTGGATCGCAAAAAGGATATTAATGGACTTCTCAAGATGACTGAAGAGGTTATTCAAGGAACAGGCGATTAAGAATAGGATTGAATGGAAAGTCCAAATCAACAATCCTCTGGCTCTCATATCATTAAAACTGGTTTAATTTCTTCACTGTACAAGTCACCATAAATGAGTCACTGGATTGCTGAATTTGACTATACCCATATACACTCTTGATAAGTACCTAGTAAAGTTATTTTTAAATAAATGAGACAACCCAGAGTTATGAATTCAAAATACCGTATGAGCAGATTAAGACTTTAAATAAAGAGTGCCAAATAGCGTATGCAATGAGGCGGCCTTCAGCGCACCCTGAGTTAGCCAAAATTAAACTTAATAATCTGTCTCTTGTTGCAAAATACAGACATCGAAATTAAAATCTGCAATTCGTTCTGCAATGACTTTGAGGGTGGGAAATTCATAAACCTCTTTGATGGTAATAATAATAATGATCTGCTGCAATTATAACAAAAATAATGATGACGACGGAGGTAATGATATTATAATGATAAGCATCGCATGATGTCTGGCTGAATCACCTAGTAACGCGCAAAGAATTACAATATAGAAAAAAGAGTGGTACTAGTTGCTCTCGATTCTTAGCCGAGAGAAAAATGAATGGTTAACACAAAGAATCTACGAATGGTATTAAAGCAAAATGACATGATGCTAACAAGGCCATCAGTGTCAAATGATCATTCAGCACTAATGAGATGATTCGGCACTGGAAAAGTCATTTAATGTCTGAGAAATTATTCACTGTCCAGGATGTCAATCTCAGCCAGCCACGAAAATTATTCAGTAATTAAGGAGTGTCATTTCCTGCTTCCAAAGTAAATGAACAGCGATTGCGTCATTTAATTAATGAATTAGTCATTCGGCACCAGAAGTCCTTGAGCATGAACAAGGTCATTAACGAGGTCAATGGGAACTTTGAGGAACATTTCGCAGCAACAAGGTCACTGCGCAGTATCGAAATCGTTTAGTACAGTCAAGTAATCAGTATCAAATAGTTTCCCTCTTTTTTTTTTTTTTTTTAAGAACCAAAGAGGTCACTGGGCACGAGAGGTCATTTTGTACAGACGAGGTCATAAAGACCTTTCGAAGTTGACAAGCATTTACAAAGTCATTCAGCACTTAAAGTTAAGTGTTTCTTAGTTTAACCAGACCACTGAGCTGATTAACAGCTCTCCTAGAGAGGGCTGGCCAGAAGGATTAGATTTATTTTACGTGGCTAAGAACCAATTGGTTACCTAGCAACGGGACCTACAGCTTATTGTGGAATCCGGACCACATTGTACCGAGAAATGAATTTCAATCACCAGAATTAAATTCCTCTAATTCTTCATTGGCCGGCCGGAGACTCGAACTCGGGCCTAGCAGAGTGCTAGCCGACAACTCTACTGTTGGCACCTATGTCGTTAGGAGTTTAAATAGTCTTATTGTAGCTGGGTCACTCACTGAATACGAAGTTAGTCGGTACCAATGAGTTCTTCGGAAACAAATGAAGTCCACTGTAGGGAGATGTTATTACTAAACAATGCTTTTCGATGTGACAAAAGCCTCACAGCACAAATAAGCTAAACCGGAACTCGCGAGGATCTCCAGCACTTTAACTGTAAGTAATATCCGCGATCGGTGTGGAGTAATTCACCTTAACGAGAGAGAGAGAGAGAGTTATGGTGATCGTTGCTTCATTAGGAGACATCTCATCATAACAAAGCACGCGCTGATGCAAAGACTCAAATGATAACGTCTATCTTCAAAAATCAAAATAATGATAACTGAATTTTGGTTAATATCACAAGGGCATCCAAAGCATTATCAGCCCACGTCACACGATAGCCATATGGCAAAAGCTTGAATCTTACCATCTCAAAGCAACAAAAATAAAAAAAAAATAAAAAAAGCAACACACTTCCAACCTGACGTACTTAATATTATGCAACGTGGGAGTCACTGCTTGCGTTTCCTATTTACCATCTGTGACGGCACATGATTGCAGATGCAACACGCGTGCATGGCGGATGAGTGATCACCTCTAAATGAATGGAGACATTAGCACCTATCACTGTTTGTCTACGAACTGCTGTCTCTAATCTACCGTTTCGACGCTACCCGAGATGAGTACGGTTTCGAACGGGGCACTTTAGGAATCGTTCTCTCTTGAATACAAAACACAACACAGTTGTCTGTCTTGTGTCATTCAAGTCATCAAGCGAAAACTCTCTATTGTTAATAAATCTGATGTACGTCATTGCCAGAACTGATACTAAGCTGAAGGGGACAAACGGGTGTGGCTACGTAGGAAACTTGCGCACTACAGTGAATCAAGTGAAAAACTAAAGAACTGTAGTATTTCTAGTTTAATTTTTTTAATTACTTTTGATCAGGAGAGCTAATTTTTATTTAATATTTTCATAACTAGGACGGCGATTCCTTCCCATTCAAAGGTTTCAAGAATAAACAATGCCTCCATGGGCCAATCAATGAAAAGGAACAGAAACATCAGATTTATCTTGGCCAAGTATACATTTATGCACAAGAAAATGCTGTTCGATAAGTTGAAACAAAAGAAAATGACGTTGATAAAAGTTATTATTACAACAAATAAGCGAATCTAAATCCACCGTTTGATAAGTGAGTTATTTGTTTGGTATAAAGGGGAACAAAGCTGTGATCAGCAATCCAGAAAGAGTACCTGTAATTACAAAATTAGACACATGTACTTTCGAATATATTTATTTTTTCATGAATGCTGGCAAGAATTAAAGTTCTTTGCATATTGTCAGATTTGATCACCAATTCGTGTCATTATAATTTCCATGCATTAAGAAGTCAGTTTCCTAAGAGCGCTTATATGCAGAGTTTTCTAATTCATGGTTAAGTTTGCCAATGAGTTGAACATAGTCTCAGTAACGATGCTCTAGTGATCAAGAACTTCCGACGTAAACTGCAGATCTAAATAAACCAGACTTTCTAAAATGACGTTACCTAAAGCTAATACTTATCGAATTCACTGTAGCACAATCAGTGTGATTCAAAGCACCATAAAATATTCGAGGAAGCATTAACTTCCGATTTGTCACAGCAAAAGCAAATAGAAGTGGCATTACGGACAGCTGAAAGCAAGCAAAAAGAACAAAATGAAATGGTTATCATATCCATGGCCAGAGATGTACGACTGTATTTAAAGCCACCTCATTTCTTTTCCTAAAAGCGATATATTTTTTCTCTTTGTTCTCAAATGAAGACCCCGGGACTATCCATTTCCCGCCAACAACAGCCCTATCGACTCTCAGAAAGAACCGGTATCTGATGTGTCTTTCGCTCAAGGTTAAGATAAGGTAATTAGTATCCATTATGACTGGATGCAGTAACTGCCTACTTGATTATAAGGTTGGGATTCCTATCTTGATTTATGCAACTGTCGCCCTAATCTAACAAATGGGAGTGGGCATACGCTAATAAATTACCGAGCTTACAAGCAGCATTACAATGCTATATAAATGGCTAACCTCTTCAGGGACACTAACAAAGGACTATCTCGCATTGACAAATACAGCCAGACATCTATTCGCCTTTGTTGAGTGGGATTTTGGATTTTCATATTTATTTTACGTTATGTCATTGTCCAGAATCAGGTGTCCATCAAAATGAGAATTATACAGTAACTGACGTACAGAAACGTGGTTCTATAAAATTTCAATCAATGCTGCACAGAAAATGATTGATGTTTTTCAAGCGATATTGAGCAAAGCCAGCTCTCCAATGAGAGAATTTATATCGTGTAACGAATATGTTCACCACGATTCCTTTTAGATACCGGAAATGGTTTACACGAAGAGGCAATTTAACACCATTTTCATGTCTGTGACTTAAGACTGACAACGTACGTAAAACAACTAAGACAAAAGTGTCCAGACTCAATGGCTTTATGAAATCAAGTATTGCACCACACATAGCAATCAGATGAGGAATTATATTCTAAGATGCAACATGATAACGCCTAAAAGGTCTATGATGATAGGAATTCGTGCATGTGACTTGGTGGTTTTCCGTAGCAAGCAACTCCCTTGGGCAAAGCCATATCGCGGCTGCCCCAGCTACTGGAATTCAATTTATATCAGCAATTAATTATAATCTCAGCCATCCCTTCTTAGCCCTTGGGAGCGAGTTGCAACTGCCAAGATGAGGCTTAGGGGCAACACAAGACCAATGCACTACTCAGGCTCGCTGCGCGTCAGACGGTTTCCCACCTTGCGCCTAACGACGGAGAGACGTGAACGCGCGTTCTTTACCTGATGGGACGCCGAACTTTTGTTTAATTACGGATTGTCATGACGGGGCTCCTGTTTGGGTGGGGATTGTTTTGCTTAATTACGACAGACATAATGGGTATTGTCAGTTTAATTGATAGGTCGGTGCTGATGACGAAGAGATAATAAAGGATGGGAAGGACAAAGGCATTGGACCTCGAAAACAATTTTTGCCTTGGCAAGATGAAACAACTCTCTCTCTCTCTCTCTCTCTCTCTCTCTCTCTCTCTCTCTCTCTCTCTCTCTTAACTCTACCTCACCCTTTCCATAGCTAGAAACCTGCGGGAAAGTTTTGACTGAGAGGAGACGCTATCAACACCTCTGAGCCATAAAACCTGCACTGCCGC
This sequence comes from Macrobrachium rosenbergii, assembly GCF_040412425.1. Taxonomy (NCBI): domain Eukaryota; kingdom Metazoa; phylum Arthropoda; class Malacostraca; order Decapoda; family Palaemonidae; genus Macrobrachium; species Macrobrachium rosenbergii. The sequence goes on along the minus strand of NC_089760.1, from coordinate 2,249,817 downwards.
TGATTTAAGACTTAACCTCGTCTAGTTCACGCATGACTCGGCGCTTTCCTTCCTTCTTATGGATTAAACTAAAACGGCCTTAATCTACGAAATAATTAGGTTTTTATAACTTGTCTGGTAGCAATAGGTCATTTCACAGTCATTATATTTTTGTCAGCAGACACTTGTACGTGGTTCATTAGTCAGAAGCTGTTCAATGGCTTATACATTCGCGAGAGCGGGTATGTATGTATGTATATATATAATTATATATATTTGTGTGTGTATGTTTAAGAATTTGACCACATTAAAAATCTCAAATTACATAGATTAGTTTGCGTGCATCATGTAGTACAAACGTCAGAGAGAGAGAGAGAGAGAGAGAGAGAGAGAGAGAGAGAGAGATAGGACGAGGAGCAGAGGATGGTAGACAGAGAGCTCAGCTGTCGCATGAAGGCTCATCATTACGTATGGCCCCGGGGTTGTGTATTGCAGGGAATTCCGAGAGTTCTTTGAACAAGAATAATTAATTATCTCTCCCCTAAAAATAAGCGAGGGACGTGCGGCTGCCTGTGTGTGATATCATGAACAAAATAAAGTGTGATGGAAACGCCAGAGGAGATATTTGTCAGCACCTGTTAGCGCTGGTGCCAGAACGGTCTTTCGTAACCGTAACAAAGTTGCCAAATGACATATGCCTGTTAATGAGATGGCCCTTCTTCAACGAGTAATGTATAAACTTCCCTTTTAAGACACTGATGGACGTTATCAACTTATGATTATTTCAGACTTCCTTCTTCAGTGTATATGTGTATATGTACACGTAGGCATACGTTTGAAGAAACTAAACCAGGTGTGAGCGACCTGTCCATACGCCTACATACAGATAAGTAGAAAGGATAGAAATCTGTTTATCACAATCCTACTTGATTGCAGAGTGATAGTCTGCTGTTAATGACATGGCAATTCAAAACAGGAGATAGGATAAGTAAGGAGGGTTTCTTTCCTACCAGAAATAAAGCCATTATGCAATATGAGAAAAATTGTGCTCATTTCACTCTGACAGGCATCAAACATTAGTACCATATACTGATCATTAATCACCACCATTTGCATCATGTTTCCATCCTCATCAAGAGGTTCCTGTCCAGTCTTATAATTTACTGTCACGTTTTCTTAGGATTTATTTATATAGTTTTGCTCTTTATGTTTCCTATTGAATTTTATTCTTTATTTCCCTGCAATCTAATTCCTTTTGCGACTTCCACTTCTTCACTATCTTCACCTTTCTTTCAACCATGGTGCAATAAACAATTGCTTCATCAGTGTATTACTCATACATGAAAGCAACACAATAATTTCTCCCTCCCAAGAGATGAAGGTGACATGAACTTGGATCTCGGAAAGTTACTGAAGATGCAAAAGAAACTAATCAAGATAAATTTGCATGTACAAAAGATAAACAACATAGTCCTCTGTAGGTAATATGCGACCATATATATAAGGCCGTACCAATATGAATAAACCGTAATCCAAGTTTCTAACGTAATACTCAATATATATATATATATATATATATATATATATATATATATATATATATATATATAACACATATAATATATAAACACACATATATATTATATATATATATATACAAATGTTTGCATATATATATATATATATACATATATATATTTATATATATATATATATATATATATATATATATATATATATATATATATATATATACATACAATCACTTCATAGGTTTACAACTGTAGTATAGGTTTACCACAACTGTAGTATAAAAAAACACTTATCTTTGGATTAAATTCTGTCTGCAGCTGCATTAACTCTCAGGCGCAAACGCATTAATCATAATCTATCTTAATTTCATCCAACTATACTCGGGCTAATTTGCTTCGTATGACAATGGGGACGCTTAAATGACTGTTATACAGGTACTTTCATCTCAAATTTCTACGTTTCATTGGGACACCCTTTCGCATAACAGGAAAAATTTAGTGTCGCAAAATTAAAAAAAGTAAATTAAGTATTCAACAGACATTCTCATCGAGGAATTACTCAAAAGGTTCTAAAACAGCATAAATAAAATATCGGATGATTCTAAGTTTGTAATACTTTTCTTTAAGCAATTATTTGTTGCTCTCGGCACTAAAACCGTCGCATGAACAATAAAATCATAAATAATAATATTGAAAATAAAAATAACTTCTCAGTTGTTCTTGCTTTCTTAAAAGACGGCCATTTATACTTGATTTAATCATTTACAAACTATTTATTGGAGAGCACGAAATCACTGAACACCCCGCAATGTTTTTCTAACACTGAAATCAGCATTAAATGGTCCTTCAAACACCATCGACAAGCTTCTATTTTAAACGCTTATGGCTTTTCTTTGGTAAGATTGGAAACTGGGAGTAAATTCATGATTGTCAAATTTGCAGCCTCCAATATTACCTGAATATGCGAAAGAGCTCGGAAGTGTTTAAACCTATTGATAATTTATTAGACCAAGGTGTTATTATATCTTTTTCACTTCTTTCCTATCTTTTCCATCTTTTTCCATCTCCCGTCATTCACTCACTCCTTTCTTGTATACAATCTACCACTTCATGAACTTCATAATGATCTTCGAAGGAATCCTAGTTCCCCCCCCGTCAATTCCCCCCTCTCCCCCCTCCCCTCCCCGACAGGCACTCCCTTCCATACCTCCCCCTTCGTCTCTTGCACCCTTCCTCTCATCACCTCGTTATTGTTTTTCGCAACAAAGGAATCTAACCGCTGAGGACGTGTCGGCATCTGCATACCCTCCAATGGGCTCCACCGTGGACCAGGAGGCTGCGGGCATCAGAGTTCGCCTTACTCATCCTCTCAATTAGCACTCATTAGCTTTTTTGGACCGGGATTTAATTGCATCGTGCCATTCTCCACCGCTAATGTGCTTTTGGTAATTACTCTCTGCATCAAAACTTCGAGTCCGATTTCAATTGGATTTAGATGGTTGTACTTGCAAGAGGTTGAGTAACTCTCTCTCTCTCTCTCTCTCTCTCTCTCTCTCTCTCTCTCTCTCTTTTGAAGCGATAATTTTTTTCCAGTCTTTAATCGTACCCGACTGCTGGCACTATCATGGTCTACTCTTGGTCATACTGATTAGGTCTCTCTGCTAGGCCATTTGTCTCTCTCTCTCTCTCTCTCTCTCTCTCTCTCAGCATTACAAGACGCGAATTTCAGTGTATGTTTGCGAAGACTCTGCAATCGTAACTCAAGAGGCTACGGCGAACTTATCTGTATGTCTGGGTCTTCACTGGAGTCAGCCTCGGTGGCAATTACCGAAAGAGAATGGGTCGAATGGCTCGAACCATTCCTAATTCGTCTGCTTAAAGGGAATTTAGATTACATTTATTACAAGCTCAGATGCATTTAGCTACTGCAGAGAACTCCTCTAATTGGCGGTGGAAGGCCGGCAGGTGGCAGTTAATGGGTAGTTAATACATATTCCTATTTATATTTACGCCTCGCTAATAACGATCCTCACGGGTCAAGTGGAAGGGTAATTACCGAGGGTCGGTCGACCGAATGCAGTTGATATAAAGGGCGAATTTCCAAATTGGACTGGATCTCGGATGGAGAGAGAGAGAGAGAGAGAGAGAGAGAGAGAGAGAGAGAGAGAGAGAGAGAGAAACGGACAAACAGACAGGTAAATTGGCTGACTCTCCTACCGTATCTTATCTCGCCAACTTCGGCGCATTCTTCTTTGTCATAATCATCATCTTCTTATCCTTCTCCAGTACCTTCGTAAAGAAGGGCGCGAAATTGTAGCATGCAAAGTGATTCCTGTACACTTTATTACCAGAATGAGGCTTTATCACAGGTTTAGAGGCCAGTGATACAGACTCGCCGGTAATTTACCGATTAAAACGAGGCTCCCTTGGTCCGAGTCTTGTCTCGCACCGTCAATGGGAGAGTCTTTGCTGGGTGCGGGAAAAGAAGAGTCTTGAGAGAGAGAGAGAGAGAGAGAGAGAGAGAGAGAGAGAGAGAGAGAGAGACTGCCTCTAGCGTTTGGATTTGTTACCGTCATAAAATACCTTTGGTGAAACCAGTAGCAGGGTATATTTAGATTCAAGATTATAATTACGGATTTGCCAAATCAGGAGGGATGAAGATTTTTAAACGTTTTCATAAGAGGCAAGATGCAGCGGTCTCGATCACAGACGAGGAACACTTGGCCATATTCGCCGATGCCAGAGTTTTTGTGTATGTAAAAATATCTGCGCATACAAGCGTGTTCGCTAAATTTTTTTTTTTTTTAGTCATTCTCTTTTTAAATTTTCTGGTCAAGTATTTAACCTATTTGACAGAAATGAGCAGATGTACAGACCTTTTAAGTCGTATTAGTAGACGACAAGAAAACAAAATATTTAAAACTGACTTACTTAAATTTTACTTATACGGCAGATGCAAAATCGTCATTTGTTGGCCTCTGCTCAGAGAAAATGCAATGCTAATCCTGTATTAATGCCAATTTTCATGTAAAACAAAACTTTTTTTACTTTCTGCTCCAAAAGGATAGCAAGATTATGATGATAGTGGAAAATCTCATAAACTAACTATTCATATTGTGATAAGACTGAAGGTCGGTAACGAAAATCTAAATCTTTGTTGATGGCAGGGTGGGTAAAGAGCCTGTTTCGTATCTGAAAAAATTCCTAGGTTGTCAAATCGTTAAATATTTCAAAGTTTTCCAATCCTCAAGCATCAATGTTGGCACATCACTGTAAAACTTTAGTTGTGCAACATGTCACCATGATCTCTCTAGTTTTTCTTTTAGACGGATAACGATAACTTCTGAGAGAGAATCGGTGAACGATGTCCCAGAGAGAGAAAAAATGATCTTACCGCAAATGCTCGGGCATTAATTCTAATCTGTTTCGTGTGTGTGTGTGTATTTGGGAGCCTGGCTTTTACCAGAGGACAGCGCAGCGTTCAAATGCTGATTCTTTCAACTTGGCTGTCGCCTGCCAAGGTGGTCCTTATTCCACCCGCTGAGAATATATGTTCTCTTCAGGTTTACTGTTATGTTCATTCTGCGGCTACATATGTTGCAACAAACATGCAGACATACAAGCACACTAAATACATACACAAACACACACATACATGTATATGTACATATATATATTACACATGTATATATATATATATATATATATATATATATATATATATATATATATATATATATATATATATATATATATAATATATACTGTATTTATATATATATACATATATATATAATATATGTAGTGTGTGTATATATATTTATATATTTATATATATACATATATACACTATACTGTATAAATATATATATACATACATACATACATACATACATACATACATACATACATACACATATACTGTATATGTGTGTGTGTTACAGTAAGACGGTGCAACCAGTGATTTCACGGTTTCGCCGTGTTTAGTACTAGCCCCTCCGGGGAACAAATGTTCCTAAGTGAATTGGTGATTTCACGAACTCCCTGAAAATTTCAGGGATTTCGTGAAACCCCTGGTTTCACCGTCTTACTGTAACACACACACACATATATTATATACATAATAAAAGGAAGACCATAAAACATGAAATCTTCCACTTAAAAACGTATAAAAAATAACGAACGTTCACTAAAAGTAACCGAGATTAGAATTCCATTATAACCCGAGATGGTTCCACATCGTCTTTACACTCTCGGAACGCCCTTGCCGAGACGACCCATCATCGCCCAGAGCTTCTTTCCCTTCAGACCATTAGCTTAATTATCATCGTTCATTATGCTATTTTCTTCCATCTTTATCACATTTTCGCACCTTTTTTGCGCTGTCGTTATCCGGCGCATTTTTAGCCCATTATCCTTTGAAGATTAGATGACTCTCGCCTCTGTCTCGGCCCTCCGGTCTCGGTATCTCGAACCTTGGGGTTTGATGATTCATTGTTCCGAATAATTAAAAGTTCGAAGTCTTTCGTTCGGGGACTGGAGAGACACACACTCGCGCACCTCTGCCCTCCAAAATCATTCAGGTTTGTGAAAAGAGACGAGAGGGGCGTCCAGGTTAACGCTGTTCAGCAATAATGCTACGTTTAATGAATATGCATTGTCATAACCACATTCCTAAGCCATGGCCACCACCCAAATATTACGAGTCAAGGCTTAAAAGGGGGAAGTTTCGGGTAAGACCATGTCGATGGCATCGTAAATAGTCATTGTTTATTCAGCGTTTCGGAAAGGAAGAGAAGTAGGAAGACGAATAGGATGCGAAGGAATATAACATAATGAAAAAGAAACACAAATTACATCACGTGAATAATTCTCGGCGCTGTGTGTTGTAAGTTATTACAACCTGTTGCATGGATGCTCATTATTGTTCATTAACACTGTCCTTGGTAACCGATTAAGAACGTTGCCACCTTGACGAGCCACGCATTTCTCGGCCACGTAATGATATGGCTTGGGGAGGCCCTTAAGGGCCAATCTTCAATGCTCTCCAACCAGACTCGGGGATTAATTTCATTATTCTTCACGCAGACGTAAAAGTTCAGGTATCGGAAAAATCCATAAAAAAACAAAAACAATCATAAAGGCATAGGTAAAGGAGATTTCATGTTCGCTTTTATGCGTCTGAAACTTCATTGTGATGAATAATCAATAGATAGGCGAAGGCAAAAAAAAAAAAAAAAAAAATCCATGAACAATAATAAAAATTATGAGTCAATCCCTAATTCGTGGTTATAGCTTCGTCTTATACACAAGCACGTAATTCGATAATACTGTGAGCATCTATTTGTGTTCATACTAAGCAAACTTAACTAAACTAAAAGTTCAAACTAAAAGTTTGAGCAGAATAACAAAAAGTGTCATTCATTTTGTTTATTCATTTTCAAAAGTTGGTTCCTGAAATTTAAAGTTCTCTCAGGCCAACGACAAAAATAACTTTCATTTAGGTCTTGGTTCCTCAGATCATAAGGGTCTGTTCAATCAGTCCCGCAGGCAGCAGTGCCCGTCTAACTCCAGAACATTAAATTCAAATCAGTGTAGAATATAAAGGCAGAGAGGTTCACTACAGCAATGAGCCCAGATGTCAGGGTACTCAAACTTTGTCTAAAGTCATGACGTGCAAAATGGTGTTAAAATATCTATGGTAAGCAAGTCGAAGCAAGGAACAAACCACTGAGCTATTTGTTAATCAGAGTCATGCCGGTTAATCTAATTAAAGGAATTCTTTCATTATGAATACACTGTTCACATAAAGCAATTCAACGTACCCTTTTCCTGCCTGGGCGTTTAAGCATTTGGGGATATATTATACCCTATTAACAAGGTCAGTTATGGTCATAACCTCCTTCCACATCTGTTTTAAGAACAATGTCATATCATCTTACATCTCTGAGATTCTCCGGTAGAAATGGCCTGCATTGGGTCAGCACATTCTCTCTCTCTCGTCAACTCCTCACTCTCTCTATTTATCAAACAAAGGCCTACTGAATTAAAACGCCGAGATACAAAACTAGACTATTTGCAAAATTAACGAAACCAGTTCAGCAAAAGCTACGGCCATGAAATGGAGCCTCTCATACCCCCACAAAAATGGAAGCCGTAACTAGAGAAAACTCAGACTCACGATCAATCGAATTAGTGATTCTAGACCAACCAATACTAGTGACAAATACCCTGATCACCGAACAAATTAAAAAGGTCATGATTACTCTAGACCAAAATAAATGTCATATAGCATGTTAAAAAAGAACACCACTTCCAATATTCATGTCCTCGCGGGACTCAACCAGAATTCCTGTTAAGAGAAACATAGCTTACATTAAAACCTGAAATGGTGCATAAAAAATAAACACTTAAAAAAGGAGAAATGCATAATAAAGAACAGAGGGGTTTCACTGCAACGTAAAATGGATATTCCACATGTCTGAAAAAGGTACAAGTGTTAATGAGTTATCTTACTCACATTCTATGGCCAATCGGAAACCATCCCTCACAGTGGCTGTTCTTATTCACACACGCAGCTCAAAAGAGCGACCACACCAGCCGCAAATCGAAGTGAATACCCATTCTATGGTTCCTCTATAATATACACATTTGAGAGCGCGCATATGCACGCTTTCACTTAATAACCCGTCCCTTGAAGCGTGACATCACCGTCAGGTTCAGTGTTCGAAGGACCCCGCCTTCTGCACCCACAGATATCACAAAGCTCCCATCCATCTGCCCCATTGTCCCCATGCATCTTGGTCACGATCGGAAGCCATGAATGAGCGCCTTGGATATCCGCTGTCTCTAACCTCGGAAAATACCAATGTCAACATAGAATCCACTTGCACGGGGAACGTGTTTTCACAGGCCAGCAATTAGTCAGCTTAATCAGTAATATGTGTGTGAAAGTCAAGTGTCCCAACCTGCGATCAGGACGTCCGCCACACCAGGTACAAGGTTCGATTTCCAACTGAGATGGAATTTTTTCAGTCTGTTCCAAACATTAGTTACCTGGCAATCAGTGGATGGCAGTGAGCTGCCGACATAGTGGAAATGGGCATGGGGCTGGCAATATCATCCCAAAATACTTCTTAAGAACCAAGTAATCAACACCTTTTGCCATCACCCTCTCTAAAGGGATAAGGAGAAATGGGACAACTGACTGAAGAGTATATAGGGGAAGAGCATCATAGGATTAAACATGGAGGAGGTGGTGTGGCTCAAATGATTACTATTAATCTGTTCAAATTTGAAAGTAAACTGAAAAAAAAAGCTGCTAAAATCGACCTAAAGAAACGTTCATGAGAATTTCAACTGAGATGCGATGGGGAGGATGTTAATGTTTTGTAATATAGAAATAATTCATTATGAGCAATTAGAATTTTACAATGAAATGGAGCTTATATTATAATATGTAGAAGGGATTATGACAGGTCTGATATAAAAGTGGCCTCGTACAAGGCTATATTGCTTATGTTGTGGAAAAGTGGTGAAAACATTCAGAGAAAAGACTGAACATTTGTTAGATAGGAAAAGGGGTCGTGAATAGAGTGAGGAGTGGCTGAAGTTTCGAGCTGATAGTGTTAGTGATAGTGAAGAGATGAAATATCCTGGATAATGGGAGGATGACAGAAGATATTTATCACAGAAAAGTGAAGCAAAGAGGTTTGCAGGATAACTACAAAATTTCTGGAAGGCATGCGTGTCATTTGAAGCAAAGGCTATAATGTTGCAAAATCAGTTGAGTATCATTCGATTTCAAGAGAAAAAAGGTGGAAATTCCCAAAAATAGTTTCCGTAGTATATGCAGAGTGAGAGTGGCTGTAATGGTAAAACACTCATATATGTGGTCAAAGGGTTAAAATAAATGAAAAAAAATAAAAAAATGGGACTTAATGTCATGAGGTGGTATACTTGCGTCGACAAATTGGAGGATGACAAGTTAGTGAAGTGTGCATGACATAGAGGTTTTGGACGGAGGGAAGGAGGGGTAAACAGATAAAGTGCTATAGGAGGGCTTTGGAACGAGAAAGTAGTACATTCAGGTAGCCGGAGGTACGTGCGTGATCCAGGGTGAGCAAAGGTGATTAGGCTGATAAGGTTCATGAACCTTTCCTGTAAGTACGCATTAGCAATCACTGTTATCCCATTTTTCTCGAGCGCCACCCGGTTGTGTGTGTGTGTGTGTATATATATATATATATATATATATATATATATATATATATATATATATATATATATATATATATATATATATATATATATATATATATATATATATATAGTGTGTGTGTGTGTGTGTATACGCACTCACACACACACACACGCACAAACACAACCCACACGTGCACACAAATTAAGTGTACCTTAGTTTAACCAGACCACTGAGCTGATTAACGGCTCTCCTAGGGCTGGCCCGAAGGATTAGACTTATTTCACGTGGCTAAGAACCAACTGGTTGCCTAGCAACGGGACCTACAGCTTTTTGTGGAATCCGAACCACACTATAGCGAGAAATGAATTTCTATCACCAGAAATAAATTCCCCTAATTCTTCATTGGCCGGCCGGAGACTCGAATTCGGGCCTAGCAGAGTGCTAGCCGAGAACTCTACCGACTCATCCAACGAGGAACTTACACGAGCACACAGACACATATAGTATATATATATATATATATATATATATATATATATATATATATATATATATATATATATATATATATATATATATATATATATATATATATGTGTGTGTGGTGCTGAGAGAAATAGGATAACAGTGACTGCTATTGCTTACTTACAGGAAAAGATATGTGTGTATATTTGTGTGTGTGTGTGTGTGTGTGTGTCCGTAAGTGTATACACTATACGTAGCACTAGAGAAATAGCCAGTTTTAGCTAAATATACGTTTTCCAGTTATTTCCAGGTTGAAGGGAATTATCTGTAAGAAAAAGCAAAAATAAAAACATATGCATCTTAACGTAAAAGACATTAAAAATGAATAAGCCTTCTGTCATCTCCAAACAAATCTTCTAAAAGGACAAAAACAAAAACAAAAATAAATAAAATCTGAAACAGCAAAAACACATACAATGGTAACAGTGAAGAAAAGATGGTGAAGTTGAGAATGACAAAACTTTCATGAAGAAATGAATATTGATTTAATAATCTCGAAAGAACCCTAATACATACCATTTTTTTGTCAGTTCGTGGTTCACTTCATCGAGTTGAAATAAACTGAACATTCTGTTTTCTGGAATGATGTTGGAATGAGGCTATAATTTGATTTAAAACGCCATAACAATAATACTTTAAACTCTGTAACACTGTCTACTACAGGACGACATCATATCAAGATCTCTAGAATTAATATGCCTTTAATTATAATATTAAATACCGAAAGAATAATATGGAAGAAGCTACAAAACTTATACGAATAACTAAATGAATAATGCAAGAGAATGAAAACAAGATTGGACGACGTAAATGCCATCTACAATACAGAGAAAATAACAGTTGATATTAAGAGCTGAAAAACCAACTATAACTCTAATAACGTTATCTATTTTTTTCTCTCTCCTTTTTTCTTCGTTCCCAACCTGACGTGATGTTCCCAACTGTTGCAAACACAACGTCATTGCCTGGCCTTGAAAACACACACGACTATTGAAGGCTACCCTGATTATTCTTAATTATCTAAGGTCATTACCAGATTATCATTAGCGTTACTTGTATGCAGAATAAAGATGGGGGTGTCTGAGAAGTCAGACAAACTTGGAATAAATATACATGCGAGAGAGAGAGAGAGAGAGAGAGAGAGAGAGAGAGAGAGAGAGAGAGAGAGACCCCTCATCATTAGTGGACAAACAGATATATTAAAACAAATATTCGGATTCACTTCTCTAAGCCAACCAGGGGAGAAATTGACGTAAATGTCCTTGAATCCAAACATTGCCGCGTCCCAATTCGTCTCAGAGTCAATAGATTTCGAATACTAATTAATGTTTTAGCAGATGTTACATAATTAAATGTTTTATTTGCCAACGGCAAATCTTAGCCGTAAGTTTTAAACGCTCGCATTTAGTTTCAAAGGCGCTCGGACATTTAACGCCCTGACGTCACCGATTATAAACAAACATTCTGCGAGGTGGCACGGAGGGCGAGATCCGCGCAGAATGCAAGGGGCAAATGAGTCTTATTCAGCGCCGGGAAATACTAAAGCGGAGTATCCAATTACCTTCCATCCCTTAGCAATGGGATCGTTGAAAGCCTGCTTAAATGAAGATTTACCCAATGATGTTGATTAATGTAAGAGTTAAAATATTCGATGAATTATGCGGATGTGTTTGGATAGGACAAACCTCACTTCGAAAAGATTTCCCCATTTAGATTCACTGTACTTCCGTGCGATTCGAAATTACTAGAAAACGGTTTTTTATCGTTTATTTTTACCTGCGGTAACAGATTTATTTACGTATATTTTAGCAAATTTTCCATGCATTTTGAAACTGTTAGGTAGTTCCTTCAATATTATGAGAAAAAAAAAAAAAAAAAATATATATATATATATATATATATATATATATATATATATATATATAATATATATATATATGGCATGTATTATTTAGACCCCTGCATAAGTAAAATGTTAAAAAAATGACCTAAAAGATAAAATCATTGACTTATTTAAAAATTAGTTACCTTATATATATTTCTTATGTATTCGTATATTCAAATGTAAATTTTCTTTGTTAGAAATATTCACCCTGTAAAAATTGTTATAATTCACCGAGTTGTATATTTTTTTATAACATTTTGTTGTGGTCAGTCACCTTCCTTGTATAATCTTTTAATTGTCCTGTCCTTGCTTTTTGAGCCGTTGAGCCTAATCCTTTTTTTAAAATCTCTTAAATATTAACCCTGTTTTGGTACGTCTGCTAATCCTTTAATTGTGTTGGATTCCAGGTACATATTTTTTTCCTTTGTAATCCCCATCTGTCATTTATACGAGCCTTTTTTGTCAACTTATTTTTATATTTCTTCAGTCTGCTACGTAAAGGACTAACGTCGAAAGGCCTTGCAGCACTCCAGTGTTCCTCTTTCCTTCGTGGATTTTGTCTTTATTTATATATTCATCACGTTCCATATTCTCGTGATTCAGTTATACATGTGTGTGTGTATATATATATATATATATATATATATATATATATATATATATATATATATATATATATATATATATATATAAACGCTTGTCACTACTAAGCCAAATTAATTCAGAAATGAAGATATTTTTATGCCCGGCTGGAATTCGAACTTGCGTCCAAGGTATCAGAACGGGGGAACGATAATTACCTGGCCACAAAGAAAGGCATAAATCTATTCCCGCTCATACTTACATAAATCTGACGCTGGAACAGCCAGGAATTTAATCTTTTCTTGTTCTTTAGGGTGAAATATCTGTATATATATATATATATATATATATATATATATATATATATATATATATATATATATATGTATATATATATATATATACATATATATATATGTATATATATACTCTCAACTTTGTTTCAAAATACATATTTCAGGGGGAACAATAAACGATTAAACACTTGGCTGTTCCAGATCTAGTAACTGTATCTGAATGCGTCAGATATAGCCTATGTGCGTATGAGCGGGAATAGCTTTGTACCTTTCATTGTGACCAGGTAATTATCGTTACCTCGTTCTGATACCTCGGACGCAAGTTCGAATTTCGGCCGGACATCAGAATACCTTCATTTCTTTGTTAATTTGGCTTCATAATGGCAAGCGTTTCCAAAGTGTGAAGAAATCGAGAAGTTAAGAGGGCACTGTGGTTATATATATATATATATATATATATATATATATATATATATATATATATATGTATATATATCCATATATGTACAGTATATATAGATATTATGTATATATATAAAACACAACAGAAATTTATGCCACAACTAACCCGTTATATGTAAATACAAGTATGTATATTTGTGTCGTTCGTAAATATGTTTGTGGGAATGCGCGTGTGTTATCTATATGTAAGTAACAGTTTCTCATGCCATTAAGACGATGCACTATAAAAGGATATTAGCAAAATGAAGAAAAAATGCGTTGTGACTTTTCCGAAAAGAAAGAAAGAGAGAGGTAAAATTATGCGCAGGAATTTGGGGCCAAACCATAAAAAAAAAAAAAAATCTCGCCAGGACAAAAAATCATGGTAATGAACACTGGAGTTCTCATTAAGCATGCCATGGCTTAATGACACTTAATTACAAAATCTGCGCGAGACAAAAGACCCATTAAGTACATCCTTCCATATAACAACGAAAGGAAAACCAACACACCAAGAGAGAGAGAGAGAGAGAGAGAGAGAGAGAGAGAGAGAGAGAGAGAGAGAGAGAGGACGGGAAAAAAAGGAATGTAAATGGCGTAACAGACACAACAGTCCTTTACCTTCGGTACTGCAGCGTTACCAATGACTAAGCCGTAAGATATACGGTTACCCCTTTCCGAAAGGGTTATGGCTGTAATGGCCTGCTCACGCTCATTGCAGCATATTTTGCTGACTTTGTTCTGCTGAATTTTCTTCTGAAAAAATCCCCAAACCTTTCAAAAGAAAAAGCTAAACTTAGCGAAATCTCTGTTAACACTAAGAAAACTTTCATTAAAAGTATGAAAACTAATTAGTGCGTAAGTTTAACATACTAGCTGAGACCAATTTGATCTGGGTCTACATAATCTAGCGGATATTAAAATATTAATACTATGCGATAAATGAATGATCATTAAAATATTTCTAAGAAGTCTAAAATGTTTTTCGCAAGGTGTGTTCACTAAAATCAGAGGAAATTTTTCTGGCTCGTTCCTTAACAAATAATTACCATGAGAGAGAAGACAATAACGACCATTTTAATCAATCTATAAACAGATTTCAAAATTAATGTCAATGCGAATGGGGCAAATGGCATCCTTTATGACAGGGAGCAAAGCAACAACACCTAAAGTTCGAGATAAGTTTAGTAAGAACAAAAAGGCGAATGCATAAGGATTCGTGGAGCTGATGCAGGTAGCAGTCATCCGTCACTAATTTTGCCGCTGGTAACACTGCTCGTCAAGATAATTAGTCGCAGACCGAGTAATTATTAGGGTAATTAACAGGGCAATTATGAGTGATTACCCGTTTACCTGTTTCTCTGTGGTCTGATCATTGTAGTCGAGAAATTGTAGGTTTGGAGATCGTATGGTTAATGTCAGGCCGAGGGCGGTGACGTCATTGCGGGATGCCAGATTTACTAGCATGTTAATTATCGATGTATCATGTCCGTCCTCACCCAATTCACTTTCCGTGGCCGTTCACCCGGAGTTTGGAGATTATATTTTCGTTATTCACTGTTCGTATTGCTTCTTTTCCAGCATATAAATCACTGTTAAATGGCGCTAGGATATCGTCGTGTAGTTAAACGGTACAGAGGCAGGGCGAACGCTGGATTTGTGTTTAACAAATCAAATAATAAGGCAAGCAACGCATAACAATTACAAACGAGGAAATTCACCCAAATATATATCGGAAATTTCAAAATGGCTTATAAGCCTCGACAGCAAATTACCTTACAAAACCTCATATGGAATCCAGTTTTCATTTCAATATACAAAATTGAATACAAAATACAAAATCTCATTAAATATAATTTTCCGAATTTTCTTCGTCGCATCGACGTGAAACAAAATATTCCCCTTTACATCTCAGGCTTGAAAAATTCCTTCTGCCCTCTCCAGGTTATCGTTATTATTATTAAAAAAAAAAAAAAAACACTGCAAATGAACAGGATATAAAATAAAATGCAAATTAAAACGAGAACAGTATAGAGTGATAGCATCGAAAATGTCATGAAATTCTCATATATATATATATATATATATATATATATATATATATATATATATATATATATATATATATATATATATATACATTTATATATATTTATATATATATATATATATATATATACATATTTATATATATATTATATATATATATATATATATATATATATACATTTATATATATATATATATATATATATATATATATATATATATATATATATATATATATATATATATATATATATATACATATATATGCATATACTCTTTTTGCTTTATGACTGCGATAACCTAGAATAGGCAGAGGGAATTTTCAAGCCTGAGATGTACTTATTTTGTTTCATCTCAATTCGAAGAAGAAAATTCGGAAAATTATGTTTAATGAGATTTAGATTTTGTAATCAATTTTGTATAATGAAATGAAAATTGGCCTCAATTTCAATTTGCTTTATTTAAAAGTTTTAGTGTCTGTTGTTGTGTCACACACACACATATATATATATATGTGTGTGTATGTGTGTATTTGTGTACATATTTATATATATGTGTATATATATAATACATACACACATATATATACACACAGATATATGAGTGTGTATGTGTGTGTGTGACGCAACAACAGAACACACTAAAGCTGTTTTCAACAAAGTAAATTGAAATGTTTGTAACACCACATACAAATTATGGAACACGTACTTATCTCCAAAAGGAAAACTAAGGAACAAGAAGGGGAAGGCCCCCAAAAGGTCAGTAAATCAACGAAAAATTGCACCAAAGATCAGGAACAACTTAATTTCCTCATAAATGCCAAACCTGACAATGTCTCCTTGAGTGGGTCGGATTAATTTCATAGCCACCATTGACATAAATGCGTAAGAGGAAATTCTGTTGAAAAATCTGAACGCAAACCTGAGAAAGAGAGGAATTCGAGGCATTTAAACGGCCTACAGTGTCATACATGAAAACTTGCTGTAATGACATTGGTCAGGCTGAAGGTTAAACACACTCGTCTCGTTAACAAACCTGAACCATTTATTAATGGACGAAACTTTAATTCTACACCGGAAAACTTTGGAATATACCATCAACGACAAACCTCATCATAACAAAAACTAATCACAATTTTCCTCCGTATGTTAGAAATAAGACAAACGATTGGTTAAGAGGAAGTCCGCACGTCTTACCCAGGGAAGGATTCCGTCTTTTTCAGTAATACTTCTCAGCTATAACTTATGTGTCGATAATTATAGCAATTAATACTGTAATGCGATTAGAGGTCACGTTCCAGCACGTAAATTATCGGCCTGGCTACGACAAATGGGGGTGCTGTTGCCTATTATGCTAATTATGCACATTATGACAAAGTCCCCAAAATGTTACCCACAGGAATATAGGGGGGAAACAACCACTCCTCTTGCTGCCACCACATTCACACACATCCATTCCATACTTCCTACTGACTCCGAGGAAGGAAATCAGTCTAGGCGCCGATTTTTGGCAGCATTCTACGGCCCAAGTAATAAAGAAAAGTAAATCTCAAGTGTAAAAATCACCACACAAATACATTTGACTGCAATTGATTTTTACCTATCAGGTTTATATACGAAACCCAATACTAAATAAATTAACATATATAAATGAACAGCTTGGCTCAATATGAAGAATTGGGTGTGTTTATTTTTTCTATTGAATTTAACTAGATATCTGACAGAATATTATATAAAACGTTTTAAAATTCAACTTAAGGTCATGACAATAGTTTTCATTCAAGATTAGGGTAATGTGGTTCATTCCTCACATCATGTAGCTTTCT
>NC_089760.1:2207500-2227500 GCF_040412425.1 Macrobrachium rosenbergii | reverse complement strand
TCACTGAGCGGATAAATAACGCATCAGTTGTACTTGTAAGTGGCCACTGCAAGTGGTCCGTAAGCCAATCGGCAATGCAAGTATATCAGCCTTGGTACAGGAGGATTCTTCAGGCAATCGGGAACACAGAGGAATGGCTATGTAGGTAACCCGCACTGACAACACTCCTGGAGTGAAATGATTCCAGATATGACTACTGACGAAGTACTCTCTAAAAATGAGTTAATGCACAAATTGGAGGGTATGGCCTTACTCTACTCACTTCTTGGCAAGGGGCATGAGTTACGTTACGCACTGTTCAAGGAACTACACACTGGATGTAACAAGTTCGCTGTTTAAGTTGAAGGGACAAAGAATTTACCCGAGTGGTGAAATGCGAGAGAGAGAGAGAGAGAGAGAGAGAGAGAGAGAGAGAGAGAGAGAGAGAGAGAGAGAGAGAGAGAGAGATGATAAAACACGAGTCAAAGAAAAAGTACACCGGCTGACCGTTTCCCAGGACATACAGTGTTTGCTTCCTGGTACTGCTAAGTTAAAAGTTAAGTATATCTTAGTTTAACCAGACCACTGAGCTGATGAACAGCTCTCCTAGGGCTGCCCCGAAGGATTAGATTTATTTTACGTGGCTAAGAACCAACTGGTTACCTAGCAACGGGACCTACAGCTTATTGTGGAATCCAAACCACAGTATGGCGAGAAATGAATTTCTATCACCAGAAATAAATTCCTCTTATTCTTCACTGGCCGGTCGGAGATTCGAACTCGCGGCCAGCAGAGTGCTAGCTGAGAACGGAACCCGCTCGCCCAACGAAGAACTGCACACACAACCCTAAGTTGACGAGATCAAGGTTCCTCTTGGGCGGTGTCTGGTAATGGGGCCATGATCACTCCAGTGTAAGTGAAAATGAGTTCCCATCTGCCCATGGTTCGATACTCAGACGGACAGAGATTCGTCGTGGTGACGGGTGGACTAATACACGATGTGGAGCGCTTAAGCCTTATAAGGGCTTGTATGTTGCTTGGGGCTTGGCTTCGGGTGCAGTTGCTGGCCATAACCTGCTGATTAGAGAAATGGTCTTGGGCCAGTAAATGGAGGAAAAAGTAGCAGGAGATTAATTAAAATTTTAGGATCTAGAGTCGAGACAGAGACCTCCTCTAGGTCTTTTCCCTGGAGAGGCATTACGGGCCCACTGCTTGGTCACTCCCAAATCCTACCTGAACACTCCAATTCTTGTGGGTCTACCTACACCCCTACTGTCCGATATTTTCGCGTTAGTGATCAAGCGGCATAAAACCGTAAATATAATATATATATATATATATATATATATATATATATATATATATATATATATATATATATATATATATATATATATATTCATATTCCTTCCCAGGAGTTGATTTCGTATCAACATCAGCTATCATCAGATTAGGATAAACTTTCCATTAAATGTATAATTTATCAATCATATTTCATGACCTGTACATTGTAATGACCTGTTTCCACTAAGCGCATGTAGGTTTACAGTAAGTACAGTCATAATCTCACGCGGGAATAATAAAAATTTATATATTTTTTAGTAACTTCTTAATGTAGGATTTTTAATTATGTCGTTGACCTTAATTGTTATATAGATCATAGTATTCTCCAAAACGTTCAACAATTTCTGTTCTTTAAGGTATTTGATAAAATACCTGGAATGAAACGCACAAGGTGACTGAAATCCAAAGTTTTCGACGAAAAATTCTATTTAATTTCTGCTTCTAAACACTAACTTCCATTCAGTTTTGGGTTCGTTTGTTTGTTTGTGATTCTTCGTTAGTATGTGTGTATGAGTGCGTGTGCTCGTGCGTGCACAAGCAACGCCAAAAAGCGGAATTACCCAACCACATTCTCAGTTGTATCGAACCGAAAAATATATATAATTATTATTTTCCTAAAACGAACAGGCCTACTAACTGACTGCACTTCAGTATTCTCTTCTTGGGCTCCGTATGCAAAGTAATACACTGTAATTAAATTAGTTAACGTACATAACTATTTCGATGCTTCTTATTACTTCCCTAATAAGGGAGAGGTGTAGTATGCAGGAATAAGCCTAATGGTAGACACAACCTACCCCGATACATAATAAGCGTGTAGACAGGTGGTCTCATTCCCAGGTGGGAATACGGGGGAGGGTGGGAATAGGGGGGATCAAGTCAGAAGAGGAATGAGCCAATATACATATATACATGTACATTAATAAAGCTGAGTGTAGGGCGAAAGTGGAAAAAATAGGTTCTTAATAGGCGAAAAGTGGGGAGATTTGTCACCTGGAGCAATGGAATATGGTTCTAAAGATATATCGATGAGTTAACCATAAACTTCCAAATATATATATATATATATATATATATATATATATATATATATATATATATATATATATATATATATATATATATATATATATATATATAATGGAATATGTAGGCAAATACTAGAACAAACATTTTTCATTCTGACCAGTCTCAAGGCTGTAACATACCACATCAGTAGGCTATCTAAAATCATGCAATTTTTTTTTTTAAAAACACTCACGCTAAGATGCAAATATATCAAAATAAAATAGATCAGAACTAAATACTCAGAATCAAAAGTGAACAATGCTCTTTAATATATAAAAAAAACAGCAGTCAAAAGAAGGAATAAAGGGTAATAAAAGTTAGTTACACTGATAAAGAAAGTTGGAGTTAAAAGCTGAGAGCTCAACCCACAGTTCGTTGATAATGACTGATGGGTTTTCCCTGATGGTTTATAGCAGTGATTCTTAAACTGGGGGGCGCGCCCCGCTAGGGGGTCGCCAGAAGCTTCCAAGGGTGGCGCAAGCAGAGTTGCCAGATGGTGCCAATTTTTTTTTTTAATTTGTGATGTCACTTACAAATTTGGCAAAAACGTTATCACTGCTTCCATATATTTTCTAATCATTATCTCAAAACATGCCGAAAAATCAAAATATAAGTCCATTTTAATTTCAAATCTTGTTTATGAGTTGTCTTTTATTGTTATGATAAGTATAATAGCATACAAATAGACAACATATTGTTTACAGATTATAGTTGGCAAAAATTTCAGGGGTGGGGGGGCGGCGTGGGGTCTATACATAACGCAGAGGGGGGCGCAAGGCAAAAAAGTTTAAGAACCACTGGTTTATAGGGTCGTAATCATGGAGACATTATCAGGGCTGTACGGATACTTGATAATGTGGACTGTTTGTCCAAGAAAGCTTGTAACTTTTTCGGATGAATACTCCATTAGATACCATCCAGTTTGAATGAGCTCCTTTTAGTAATTCTACTAATGCACAGAACAATTGTGTATGTGATTATGTGATAAAGTTAACATATATATATATATATATATATATATATATATATATATATATATATATATATATATATATGTTAACTTTGTCACAAAATCACATACACAATTGTTCTGTGCATTAGCAGAATTACTAAAAGGACCTCATTCAAACTGGATGGTATCTAATGGAGTATTCATTCCGAAAAAGTCACAAGCTTTCTTGGACAAACAGTCCACATCATCAAGTATCCGTACAGCCCTGATAATGTAGACTGTTTGCCCAAGAAAGCTTGTAACCTTTCCGGAATAAATACTCCATCAGATACCATCCCGTTTGAATGAGGTCCTTTTAGTAATATATAAAATGTATATGTATATATATATATATATATATATATATATATATATATATATATATATATATATATATATATATATATATATATATATATTACTCTATGCACGTTGTTAAATCCCAAAAATATAAATACACAAACAAGTGAAGAAAGTAGCACTTACAGCAAAAGAAAATAAAACTAAGAATTCCAACAATACGGTGAAAGCACACTGGAGGGTGGGGCCGAATAATGCTCATGCCATTCACTAATCACCTAATGAGCGTAACAGCCATCAAGAGTGGTCAGGGAAATCAACTCCGTAATTGTCTAATAAAACAACAACTGCGTTTTATGAACTTGAGTATACTGACTATATAGTCTTACTGGAAAGAATGTGATGAGAATTAAAGATGGGGCTTCGATGTAATTATGAAATTGGGACGTTTGTGGACGTTCTTTGTCCTTTGCACGGGCTGTCGGAAGAAAATTCATGACCCAATGATATGTACAGTGATCATAGCCAAGGTGCGATGAATGTCGCAACATATAGATGTCAACAATATAAAATTGTTCTGGTACTGCAGCAGTTATATAATTTACTATATATATAATACATATATATATATATATATATATATATATATATATATATATATATATAATATATATATACATATATGTATACTATATATATATATATATATATATATATATATATATATATATATATATATATATATAATGTGTGTGTGAAAGCTGGAATGATTCGTTAATTTCATCATTTCCAAGAAACCTTTCCCTTTCAAGTCGCAAAAAAGGGGTAAGTATGGAAGATCATGCTGCGAGAACTCATTGATAGAGAACGTCTAAAAGAACAGAAGCAAATTCACATAAAAAAAAAAAAAACTAGCAAATAAAAAAAGCCAGTTATTCAAGGCAGCAGCCAGCCATCTTCAGATTCCTTGTAAATGTTCAGATGAGAGAACGGCGGTGGAACGCCTCTGGTAGATGGGGGGTGGTGTGGGATGGCAATAGTGGCACATGCCTCCAATTGTATAATCAAGTCCCTCTCTCTCTGAACTAACTGATGTAGAACACACTTTTTTTTCTGAAAACCTTGAAAGTGTCACCGAAAACGGGAGAAAGTTCTTTCTTTCTTTATCCAGTTACGTTCAGGAGGAGCGATGTATTTTAATAACTTTGAATGACGTAAGAATATGAAATAGCTCGAAGAGAGCTTTCTCTAGTGAAAGTGGCTCCGCCAGGATTAAAAGAAAGTTGAATCTGCAAACGAAGTAATTTTTCAAGTCTAGCCGATTTTCGATCATTAAGTGCTGCTTAGCAGAAATTAAAGTGAGAGAGAGAGAGAGAGAGAGAGAGAGAGAGAGAGAGAGAGAGAGAGAGAGAGAGAGAGAGAGAGTCCAAAAAAAACTGACCACTTTAAAACTCATGATCGGCATAACTTTTATACAGCAGGTGATATTGTGTAAATTAACGAACTCAGTCCATTCTATATATATAAAGAACTCATATCTTATAAGGCCGAAGAAGTATCAATCAAAACACAACATTTTGATCAAAAGTGATGCCTAGTCCACTTTGATACTAATATATTCACACTAAAAGTTGAAATCATGCAACGAATCGTTTAACTGGTAATTGGAACCGATGAAAAGAGGGATAATATTTTTTCGTTATGAACGACTTAAAAAGTCTGATTGCAATGTATATTAAAAGGCTTAGCAGAGTCATATTTCAGACTGGAAAAATTCTTAAGGAGACCCAGAATCAGTCATGGCAGATGGCCAAGTTTGATAAGAAACGTATACATCGAAATATGAAGATGTTACTGATTACTGACACATACAATTTTCGCAAAAGGTGCCACAGAACGTCGCCCTTTCATTTCTACTCACCGCCAGATCCAGAAAAGATGAAACTTTCACGTCAAGTACTCATATAATTTACATGCAATATACACACCTTATTACACAGGCATTCAGTAATATTTTATTTATTCAGACACCAAACGCTCACATGCCTAAAGAGATAAGTATGTCAGAAGGAGAGAATGATCACAGGCAAAACGGTTATGGTGTGAGAGCTCAAGGTTTACGCGGTTCAGATTTTCCCAGAACAGTCCTCAACGAGGCCCAGTGGCTCCAGCCTCTCCTCCCACAACAAGAGACCAGAGTTCAATGCCAATGAAGGCAACCTAACGAGTCAGTTTTATGAGTAATTCATTGTGTTTCTTTAGAATTATGCAGTAAACTATGTACAAGACGATTAGCCAACTGTTGCAGGTTGCAGCCAAAATAATAACAGACACCGGTATGCTGACCTCACCTGGAACCACCCTTTTTATAGGGAATAAGGCTGAAGATACATGCATGCACGCATACATACACACATACGTACATACATACGTACATATATTACACATTCATTTAAGCTAAGGTCTCTCCATCTATATTCGCCTAGCCCTTTATTAGCAGAGTGTGCAAAGCAAGCATATAGTGCATTATCTCAAGAAAGACGTGGCCCACTATACAACACTAATATTTATACTTGATAAATTATATGTATGCAAAAGTAAACTACCAAAATAACGAGACGAGAAATCACCGACATTTATGTAAAAGACTGACTAAATTTTGGTGGCAGGGAAAGGAAAAGCGATCAGAGTTAGTCGAGGCTAAGAAGCTTATAGATACTCATTACGTTTAAAACGTGTTTTGCTATTACATTCCGTTTTAGCCTTACTCCTGGCGTGTGAAATTTTATCCCTAATGACGCGAGTTGGATTCAGAACCTGCTGAAGTTTCTACTGTTCATCTCACTCTCATGAAAGGTTTGCCATCGTAGGTGCGACAATGCCATTGTGTGTGTGTATGTGTATGTGTGTATATATACAAATATATATGTATATATATATATATACATGTACATATTTGTATTTATACTATACATACACACACACACACACACACACACACACACACACATATATATATATATATATATATATATATATATATATATATATATATATATATACAAGTATATATGGCGTGACAATAAAAGAACCAAAGCACCATTGACATCTGAATTCGAAGATAAATTAAATCTTGAGGGGGGGGAGGGAAGTTGAAATACAGAAAAACCCACAACAGAAAGCGGACGCGCTTTGTCTTAGCCATTCACTCAAAGCAATTAAGTAATTCATACACTCATTATTAACACAACTAATTAATTGTTTAGAAAAGAATTAAGCACACACACTTTTCACCTCAACAAAATTAAACCGCAAGAAACAATGGATTGAAATCAAAACGAATCAACGTAACCTTAAAACAAGTGTTGAGCTATGTAGAGCGATGTATCCACCATCAGCTCTGCTAGGTCACAGTTCATAAATAGAGAAATCGTCATTAAAAGCCCAAGGCCTCCGCTAAAATCGCATCATTCACTTTCCTCGGCAGTTAATTCTTTACAAACAAGACGCGCAAAGCAACACGCACCGATAACTATCACCTGTCAACTCGGAACTGTCAAGACACGCGTTAAAACTCTTTAGCGCCACAGCCTGGCAATGTAAAGCTTCGCCAGTTAAAAGTGTCGGACTGGACTGACTCTTGGTGGATGTATCACAACATTTTCATCGTGAAATTCTGAATTTTTTAGTGTATTACTCCAGAATTTTTAATAATTTACTAGAGAATTCCTGATTAATTACTCTTGTTCGAAGTCAATTTTCATTAACTGAAAATGCTCAGACAAGTTAGTTTGTTTAAGAACGCATTTAAGTAGACAGTCCGAGTTTGCATACTTTAATAAAGCATCAACCTAATCTTTACTAATAATGAAACGATAACAGAAATCTTGACACCGTCTGTTAAATTTACAAATGGAAATAAAAATGTTTAATGGTGCAGATGTACCTATGTATGAGAGAGAGAGAGAGAGAGAGAGAGAGAGAGAGAGAGAGAGAGAGAGAGAGAGAGAGAGAGAGAGAGAATCTTTAATGTAAATATACTTCAATTAACAGTACTCGATCATGAACAAACATGCATGCATCTATAGGCTTGTAACGAAGCAATACTAACTTACGTGAAAATATTAATAACTATGTAAAGTGCTCTCAAATAATACAAATAATTATGTGCTGTGAAAGGTTACCTTGGAGTACGCTTTTAAGAAAATTAAACAAATCATCTTAGGCTTAAATGAATACACACATATATAATATACATATACATACATTTATATATATATACTGTATGTATATATATATATACTGTATATATATAAATATATATATATATATATATATATATATATATATATATATATATATATATATATATAAAATGTTGCACATTACAGTCTGCAAGGACGTTGCCTTTCAAGCCAAAACTTTAGTTGAATGATTCTGTAACCATGAAATCAGAAGGGACCTGACAGTTAACTTTCGCAGCTTTGCCTGAAAAGTACACATAATGTTTGTAAATTTATTATTATTATTTTTTTTTTATAACTGGAACGGCTGTCTCGTAGAAACTCCAGTTTATAATCATCTTGAAAACTGTTTACAAATATCACAAGAATGAAATGTGTTCATAATCAGTTTCAAAAGAAATAAAATTCTTTTCCACTTTCAATTAATCCTGTGTAATTTAATATGCCTGAAATACATGTGAATTTATATTGTCACATTATCATTTGCCAATGTACACACGCCGTCATAATCAACACATACAATCTATAGCGCAATGGCTGAAATAAAGGGTAATACATAATAAAGACAATAAATGGTGTTTTGCACATGTAACAAAATTTCTATATAATCATTTCATTTATGGCCACTAGCCCACTTTTTTTTTAGTTAAATTATACAAATGTTTGTTTTTGACTCCATGCATTTTTTACCTTTTATTTTGGTTGTTTTGTTTTTACGAACACAATCAAATAAAATATGAATTTGGTGAATCAAAATGAGACTAAAATCAACGTAAAAACGAAGTTTACATATTATCCAAAAAAGACCAAAATATCGCTAAGCGAGTTGTGAATAGAAAATCATCATAGTTTATCTCACTTTTTGTTTTGCTGTAAGTTTTACTGTGCACTAGCTGCATAAAAAACAATAAACAATATATAATAGAAGCATAGTAATTCATCACAGGACTGTGCAACTTTTTTTTTTTTTATTTTTGCAAATAGTCATTGAGACCCCTTTTTTTCAGGCTGTAATTTTGAACGTATTCCAAGAGAGAAAAATTATTTCAATTTGAAATAACTCCAAACTTAACGCTAATGCGGTCAGCTGGAGACCATTGTACCAGGATACACTTTTTTTATATGTATATAAGATATGAGTACTGTGCACATCTCTCCACCCCAATGCACTGGAAACTGGAATATTATAACTTACTCAAAACCATTTCACTTTTTAAACGAAAAGCAAGTTTTCATGAGGAATCTAACTGTATTTTATTAGTCCAAAAAATATACCTTCGGTAACCACAAATCTAAGCCATTTATAGCTACTTTTCAGCCGGGGAATGCTGGCTTTCAAATGTGTATATATATATATATATATATATATATATATATATATATATATATATATATATATATATATATATATATATATATATATATATATATATAAGAGAGAGAGAGAGAGAGAGAGAGAGAGAGAGAGAGAGAGAGAGAGAGCATACAAACTTGAGTTCGTAATATTTCTGTGCATCTTGGTAATCTGTGAATTCTTTCAGGCTCCTGGTAGACCAGACTATTCCCAGTGAATTAGTTCCGTGGAGCTGGGATATGGGGTAAAAAAAAAAAAAAAAAAAAAAGCGGGAATCAGAAGGGGGAGGGAATGGGGAAATGCGACGTAGGATAATCTTTCAGCGGCTAGGAGTTTCTTTTTAACATTCCCCCTTTTTTTTTCCCTCACCTCCATTTGTCGTGATGAGAGGTGAGGAGGGGAGAGAGGTGAGATTCAGAGGAGATCGCCGACAAGCTCATATTCAACTCCAGGAATATTCACATTAATTATCTATAAACCTCCTCACGGGCTGCTATTGTGTCTTCCTCTACAATGTGGAGACCATTTAATGACCGCCGAATAAAAGATTTTGCCCGCTTTAATGCGAAACTCGGATGAGACACGCTACTGCGGCCTTTGACATGATTATGACTCTAAACAGCTCCGTCCCCAGGGTCCAAATTCATCTGCGTCCCGAGGATACTCCCAACTCGTGACGTAAGTAAATTTTCGACTTTTGTAGAAAAAAAATTCTAATACTGCTTAATGGGCGAGCATTGTCATCTCTTAATGCGATGCAGAATTGGCCGAGGCTGGATTCACCCAGGAGTCATTTAGTTATTAAATCTCCATTCTTTTCTCCTTTGAAAGGCCGGCGGATATTAGACCCGAAAGTCCGGCAGAATTCCAGGGAGTCTTAATTTCGGTGGACGGGAGGAGCCATTACCCTAAGAGACGATGCCTTCAATCCATACCAGTTGTAATTTACAGTAATTAGCAAAGTGACGAGAGAAATGAGAGTGGCCCACCCAGAGAAAAATACATTTTTTTTGTGTCATAAGTGTTATCTCAACGATTATCAATATATTCTTATGTTAATATATTATCATAATGATTTTCACTTTACTTTTTTCATCATCATGACTATTACAGCCAAACTGCAAAAAAGATTTCTAAGGACTGTGATTACTTATGAAACCAAGTAACTTATTATTACAACTACCAAGTTTTATTTTTTCATCACCACGACTACTACAGCCAAACTGCAAAAAAGATTTCTAATGACTTGGATTACTTATGAAACCAAGTAACTTATTATTACTACTACCAAGTTACACGCCCCAATCAGAAACGCATTTTGTCATAAACTTCGAAGAAAGAAAACAAGTGACCTGGACATGAGCGGGGAGTCAGCGACCATGCTTAAGAAACCCATCTTTCGCTTGAGAATAACATTTGTTTCGAGTAAAGGTTGCGAAGAAAAAGATAATTCCATTTGAATAGAGAGCGCGCCAGTGATATCAGTTTTAACGGGCAATTCCTTTAGCAAAACAGCTAGACAGCAATATTCCTATATGACCAAAAAAAAAAAAAAAAAAAAAAAAAAAAAAACTTCCATCTATATATAAAGAAATGCTTTCTTCAATACTGGTTATTCTGAGGCATCTTCTGTAAGGAAGATTACCCTGAGCTGCCGAATTATTTTGGTTATGAATATGACTGCATTAAACGGTTCTTTTGTGCCCAAAAGCTTGTGGTATTTCCAGTGGATGATTTAGCCTCCAAATATTTTACTTTCAAAAAACAGTCATCGTGTTGGTGGACGACCATGAATTCATTCATAAATGCTAGTGAAATGATACCTCAATATTTAGAGTACGTTGCTAAAAATAAATATCAAAATCAAATGTACGAACATTGACAAGTAGCAAATTTCAAAAGCAATAAAATCACACTCCTTAAGCATCATTATTGCCTGGAACAAGGGCCAATGCAAACGGCCTTTGTGAATTTCGCCACTTAAGTCTTTTCTGTGCTTTCACTTTTACAGATCTCTAGTCATCTCAAGATTTCCGTCTCCATTTTATTTCTCCTTTTGCTTCTCGCATCCGAAGCAATAGTTATTCCCCAATTATATTTCAGCTTTACATCTGCATACATGACTGCTTACTGATTTTGACAAGCTCGCGCGTCAACCAGGCATCATGCATCCTCAGGCAGTGACCGCCATTCTTAAAACTTTTACTAACATCTCTGGACACGTCACACCTCCCTTCCTATGCCCCACAGGGAAAAACAGTGCAGACAATAGGCGAGACGGGGGAGCCATAAAAATTCCATTTTTCATTCTTCTTTGGGAATCCAGCACCGTCCTGTCCAGCAACGATTTCATCACTCTCACTCCATGAGTATGACTTCATGCTCCCTGCAGAGATGCAACATCATCATCAAGGAAGAAATATCCGTAAAGCACCAGCAACCTTCAACTCTCATGGAGATTTATCAGTGTGGTATTAAACAGGTGGTAATTAAGCAAAATAACGCCCCAAACCATAACTTGAATATCCCAAGAGCAAACGGGTCATTCTTTCCCTTCTTTCAAACTGCAGGATAAACCTAAGTTTTATATGGTGTCTCGTCAAAGATAATTCTCTTCAACGAATCAGCATTAACAAAAAGTTCAGGTAAGAGTGTGAGGTAAAACCCAGTGGATGTGTTTTATTTGTTTGTCCTTTGGAACCATGAAATTCTTACTCTGTTTCATGGATACAGCACCCTGGATGTAAATTTTGATAAGAGGAAGACACAGTAAAATCTTGTCTTTATTTCTGGGACATGTCTGAATGCTTGGTTGTAATATTTTCGCCACAGTTCTCATCCAAGCAAATCTGGAGCTTGGAGGAGCCCAACTGAAATTGTCAAGCTCTCTTTCCAGTATCAGTACAAGGTTCGTCCAAGCCATACCAAATCCCGCCAATGAACAAACCCCCACAACCCCATTCATAATGATCTTATCTACATGTGCTGCCATCTATTTCCAATATTCTTCTTAAAACTTTATTCTCAAACCGGCAAAAATTTTTAGATACATTTTTAGACACAATTTCACTGCTATACCGTCATTCATGCCAATATTGCAATACAGTTAGTACTAAACTAGCGTATAATCTTCCTTTCGTACGTGTCTTCAGTCTATAACGGAAATCTCATTCAGCCTGATTTGCCTTTTATAGACCTCCACTAATTTCCATCTCAGGATAGCCTGTACTGGATCTCACTGTTCTTAAATATTTGGAAGACTCGACCTCATCACTCCCTCCCTTGGCTCCATAATTTATTAAAAATCAGACAGGTCTAAGATATCACAGAGATAAAAAATAAACTTCATCTTTTGAGAAATATACACAATGCAATTTTAACCAGGTAATTGTTTTTAATATTTGGAAGACTCGACCTCATCACTCCCTCCCTTGGCTCCATAATTTATTAAAAATCAGACAAATCTAAGATATAACAGAGATAAAAAATAAACTTCATCTTTTGATAAATATACACAATGCAATTTTAACCAGGTAATTCAAAAATTTCTGCATTAGCTTTCAAGTGAAAACCAGACGACACCGACATTTCTTAATTTACCACGAACACAGTCCACAGAGTAACGCTATTCTAAAGCAAGCATCTCAGTGCAGCGGTTGGCGTTTCACTTCAAGCTTCTGTTTCAGTAAGTGTCTTATCACCGCAACGACCTGACGAAAAGAGGTCAACAGTCCTTAAAACTCCCGAAACTTACAAAACACTTTAGGAATTGGATTTGAGCGGCAAAGGTTTCCAGTGAGGATCGAAAGGCCTTCTTCAGAGTGAGCAAATGAGTGAGTCATCAACGTCCTCAGACATGTAAATGTGAGATTAACGCTACTTACATGTAATGAGGCGCACATGCCGTTACTGGTACTTACGCAATCGAAGATGATATTTAAGAAAATGGCTAAGCACCTTTTTCAAACATCGATAGCATCGCTAAAACTATCTGGCAATCTACACTTAAGAGGATTTTTTTGTCCAACATCAATTCAAGCAACACCTTCAATCGTTCGACATCAAAGTTTACTTTTTCACAGGGGTTACGGAGATTTATGTTATTGAGACTTGATTAGGCGGTTAACAAAATACTCCAGGTAGCTTGCGAACGTATCGTTTGGTTTGTAAAAAGATCATGGGCTAAAGTAGAATAACTTAATACTCTCGTAAGCAACATGTATTTTTTCCAGGATTTGACGCAAGCTACTTGAGTCCTACTTAAAACGGTTTTTTTTCCAGTTCTTCCCATACACTGTTTTCCGCTTCAACTGCACAATGACATAGCAACGGAGACTGTCATCAATGCTGCACTAATATTGTCGATTTTGATTTTAAATCTGTCTTGGAGAAAATTAATATTCCCATCAATAATCACGAGAGAAATAATGAATCTGAGCCTCTTGCTCCATTTTATTACGTAAAGGTGTTAAAAGCCCAATATATTGCATTTACTTACATTTAGCGTCGAATAAAAATAATTCAAATAAGTAAAAAAAAATCGCCTTATCCTATATAACCCAATGGCTTATGTCAGGTGATTTTAAACATGAGAGCGACAGTTGGCCGTATCTCACTATTTAATCCTAGTATTTTCTTTTTATATAGGTCCACCAAAACTTGCCCTGATATCGCCGTATAGCTAAACAAAATCATTACGAAAATGCAGTGTTAGAAGTAGACCTCAGGGGCCCACCGTGTCAATATACATGCATGCATTCATTCACACATGAGTGTTCAATAAGCAAAGACATCCGAATCCAGTGAAAAAGACAAAAGATTTGTAAAAGACCAGCTGTCCCCCTACAGAATATTTTGCTGTCAGTGCTAATAACTGAGTAAAACGTGAAGCATTATAGTTATGTTAAAACTGTTGCCTTCCGGTTAACTAACAGAATAACTGGCTAAGGATGACTTACTAGGTCTAGTTAAAAGTTAAGTATACCTTAGTTTAACCAGACCACTGAGCTGATTAACAGCTCTCCTAGGGCTGGCCCGAAGGATTAGATTTATTTTACGTGGCTGAGAACCAGTTGGTTACCTAGCAACGGGACCTACAGCTTATTGTGGATTCCAAACCACATTATGACGAGGAATGAATTTCTATCACCAGAAATAAATTCCTCAAATTCTTCATTGGCCGGCCGGAGAGTAGAACGCTGGGCCAACAGCGTGCTAGTCGAGACCTCTACCCACCCCCCAATGAAGAACTACTAAGTCTAGTGTTCTACCAAAAGAATGTCAGTTACACGTCACTTCCGTAGGCCTAGTAACCTTACGAACAGTAACTGCATGGCACAGGCACGTACCATATGAAAGATTTTGATCATCATATTGAAAGACCAGTAACCACCTAACAGACGAACCGTTATGAACAGGATTCAGCAGATTCATTCAGTGCTCAGAATTTTTAGAGATGTGAAAGCGATAAACCTGAATTAAATATCAGCAGATATCTAACAAACAAACAAAAATTAAATGCTGATAATTAAATCATAAGACTGATGAATAAAACTTAAGAGGTCAAAAGACACTCGGAGTTGTACCAATAAAAGCGAATACAATGAAAAGAAAAACTCTGGTTAGACGAGAGAGAGAGAGAGAGAGAGAGAGAGAGAGAGAGAGAGAGAGAGAGAGCGAGCTAGCTAACCCTACAACGCTGTCCGGGATGCGTTCTCTCTCGCTATTTTCGGGACAATTTAATGGCTCGGGATCGAGTAATATAATGGCATCTTCGCGTGTATATCGACCGACGAAAAAGAACGGACCTGCGCCCAGACTTTGCCCTTCCTGGTTTTGCCAGTTCTTTTCTAATCTTTAATGGACAGGGAATGAGAGAAAAACATCAGAATCATTAGCCGTATTTTCCTCTGAATCACCCGAATATTAACGAGTTTTGTCAGGAAAGCTTTTGGATCATTCATTTTCTCTCTTTTTGTTCACGTTTGCAGCACAATTTAATAGATTTGCACAATTATACCAATATGGTTTCTGAAGCTTTCGTTTTGGCACAGAAGTGAGGGAAAGTGGGAAAGTTAAGCATACCTTAGTTTAACCAGACCACTGAGCTGATTAACAGCTCTCCTAGGGCTGGCCCGAAGGGTTAGATTTTATTTTACGTGGCTAAGAACCGAATGGTTTACCTGGCAACGGGACCTACAGCTTTCTGCGGAATCCGAATCACATTATGACGAGAAATGAATTTCTATCACCAGAAATAAATTTCTCTAATTCTTCATTGGCCGGTCGGAGAATCGAACGCGGGTCCAGCGGAGTGCTAGCCGAGAACGATACCAACCCGTCCAATGAGGAACCGAAGGAAAGTGGGGATTCAGGAACAAATCCAACTTCAACGAAAAATAAATAACAATATATCTAATAAACTTGGCACTGCGAGTCCCCAGCAATTAATTTGTAACAATATAACCGCAAAATTTAATAATATTACCTTTCATTCGTATGTTACGAGGAATTGAGAAGGTTATGTCACATTATGAGGCTCAGTGATCATTAAAATGTTATTATCAGGATTTTATGAATACTTAATTTTTTCGCCCTAAGCTCGAGTAGCAATAACACGTGTAATAATAACGCTCATATTTTGGGT
Organism: Macrobrachium rosenbergii; assembly: GCF_040412425.1. Taxonomy (NCBI): domain Eukaryota; kingdom Metazoa; phylum Arthropoda; class Malacostraca; order Decapoda; family Palaemonidae; genus Macrobrachium; species Macrobrachium rosenbergii. The sequence goes on along the minus strand of NC_089760.1, from coordinate 2,211,574 downwards.
TTAGTATTATAAAAAAACAAAATTAAATTCACCATTATTAAAAATATTCATGCCCTACTTTTCAAACGTAATTAGACATGCATCTAGGCTACAAATGGAACACTCGCAACGCGTCTAGTTTTCAATCCCACGGAGGGGAAATGGCTTGGGACTGCGTCTTGAAAAATCCACTGTCCCTCTATCAACCTAGGCAAAGGTACTTAGTGGTTAGTCAGTCGACTGTGGTGGGTTGCACCCAAAGCGGGAAAGGGCGAGGTGCTAGCAACCTAAAAGAAGTTGGAACCTGGGTGCAGTTCCTGATGTGAGTCAGAAATTTATATATATATATATATATATATATATATATATATATATATATATATATATATATATATATGTGTGTGTGTGTGTGTGTGTGTGTGTGTGTGTGTGTGTGCGTGTCAATTTGTGATGTTATGGAAGTATGACTGTGGGGTTGATTCAGGACATGTATGGTATGTCTGCACGAGGGAAAGGTTCGAAAATAATGGATGTCAGCAAAAGTGATCGAAGTTACCGCAAGAAGTATACGGGCAAAACATTGCTCATTATACATCGCCGCGGTGAATGGAAGGCTTTCAATTGCGAAGCAACACCAATAGCGGAAGCTATACTGACAATGGATGAGCAGTGTGGCCGCGGCCAAGGAAGAAAAACACCAAATGGTTACCGTTCCACCACAAAGAAAGTAGGAATACTGTTCATTCCGCCGAATGCTCACACGGAAATGCCGTGATCACACGAAACAACAGCAATGAAACTAATCCACACATCCGCCTCTGATGATAAATGAATAGAAATTTGATTCGTTGGCCGAAAGATAAGGAACTGATTTTCAAAATCCTAGTAGTGCTAAGAAATACTGGATAAGAAGAGCTGTTTGTGCCACGATTGATATGTATGTATGCATGTACAATATATGTATATACACACATACATACATATATATATATATATATATATATATATATATATATATATATATATATATATATATATATATATATATGCAGTTGCATACATTAAACACCTATACCATGTTGACAACTCGGATGTGCAGTTTCAAGTGCGTGCGAGCACATATACTCCGAGAATGTACGATATTCACTGCGAACGGGAAGGCGAGACGATGGAAGAATAATACCACCGGTGAAAAAGAAAAAATCCCCGAGATGACATAAAAAGGAAGTTACAAAATAAAAAAAATGAAAGTAAAGAGAGGAGACCAAAAAAAAACAAGAGTCTGGAACGAAAAACCGAAACGAGTGAAGTAAATGAAAATGAAAATGAGAGAGAGAGAGAGAGAGAGAGAGAGAGAGAGAGAGAGAGAGAGAGAGAGAGAGAATCTTACTATAGAATGGTTTCCTCCGTCCGAGGGTGACTATTACGGGTAAAGTAAATGAAAATGAAAATGTGTGCATATGAGAGAGAGAGAGAGAGAGAGAGAGAGAGAGAGAGAGAGAGAGAGAGAGAGAATCTTACTATAGGGTGACTATTATTAAACGCCCAGTGACAGAGAGAAGGAGGCAAAGACGCCTGAGGAAGAACGAACGCAAAAAGGAAAAGAGAAATTAGTAAAGAAAAACTATAATAAAGAACGAAAACGGACAATATCAAGTGGGAAGGAAAAAAATTAAACCAGAAAAGAGAAAGTGAGAGAAGCATTAAGAAAGGGGGGGAGGGGGGGGGCTACGGAAGAGGCCGTGCAGACATGATTATGAATAGTAAAATGGGATTGGAAGGCGTACAGAGAAGCTGTCATAATCACATTGACGACCAATCATCCTACGCGAGGAAAAACACAGGGGCCTCAGGAACAGTTGGAGGGAGAGAAGAAGGGGGAAGAACAACGGAGAAAGGCGAGGAAATAAAGAGGGTGGCAAGAGTAAGGCAATAAAAAGGTGAGAGATAAATGTGACAATAAAAAGGTGAGAGATAAATTGTTACAATAACAGTGGCGAGGAATAAGGTGGAGTCAAGTAAGTATACCTCAGTTTAACCAGACCACTGAGCTGATTAACAGCTCTCCCAGGGCTGGCCCGAAGGATTAGATTTATTTTACGTGGCTAAGAACCCGTTGGTTACCTAGCAAAGGGACCTACAGCTTATTGTGGAATCCGAACCACATTATAACGAGAAGGAATTTCTATCACCAGAAATAAATTCCTCTAATTCTTCATTGGTCTGTCGGAGAATCGAACGCGGGCCCAGCCGAGTGCTAGCCGAGAACGATACCAACCCGTCCAACGAGGAACTAGGTGGAGTTAAAAACTTGAGAGAGAGAGAGAGAGAGAGAGAGAGAGAGAGAGAGAGAGAGAAGGAACGTATGTGAGAAGAGGAAAAAGTAACACTGGTAAGGAAATAATGTCATAAGAGATATTGCGATAATATTTTGGAGACAGAGGTGAAATAGAGACAGCCAGAACTGATCCTGCCAGTCAGGAATGTCTCCTAAGTTCAGGGGAAAAGGTTAAAATACACCAAAGTTGGAAGATTAATTGTAACCACTGATTCCATCGATACATGGTATTTTTACACGGGATGTACAAAGAAAAAAAAAAAAGACATACACCAATAACTTCACCGGAACACGAAATTTTTACGCCATATGGACAACGAGCAAGTTAAATATACGCTGAAGTTTCTTCGGCGCAATCGAATTTTCTGCACAGCGTATAATGCTGTGTGAGCCGTGGCCCATGAAACTTTCAGCCACGGCCCGGTGGTGGCCTGTCCTCATATAGCGTCGCCAGACGCACAATCATGGCTAACTTTGTTAACCTTTAATAAGTTAAAAACTACCGGGGCTAGAGGGCTGCAATTTGGTATATTTGATGATCGGAGGGTGGATGATCAACATACCAATTTGCAGCCCTCTAGCCTCAGCAGTTTTTAAGATCTGAGGGCGGACAGAAAAAGTGCGGACGGACAGACAAAAAGCCGTTACAATAGTTTTCTTTTACAGAAAACTAAAAAAACACACACACACACACTACCTACTCGTACACCCCCAGCTACTATCGCGCAGTTATTGGACAATTAACACCCAACAATCGCGCCAACCCTTAAGCATGCCGTTGACGTCATGTGAACTGTGACGAAGATTGATGACCGTCGTGGAAGGGAAGGGGTCAGGAGAGACAGTGGGGATGGAGGAAGGAGAGATGGGAAGTGGCAAGTAAGGATTGCGGAGGGAAGAGTGGGAACAAGAGAGTACCGAGAAGAGAAGAGAAGGAGCACGAAGAGATTTAGTGGGAAAAGCAGGAAGGAGATCGATGAATGGGAAGAAGGTAGAATGATTGAGAAGGGCGTGGAAGCAAGAAAGAATGGAGGAAGAGAAAGATCAAACAGGGGTTGGAATGGGAAGAGAAGGAACACGAAGTAAAACAGGAATGCGGAAGAAGCAAGATAGCATAGAGAAATGGTGGAATAAGGACTGGAGGAGTAGGAAGAAGAACATTAAGACGAAAAGAAAAAGAGATGAGGGACACAATAATTTTAAAGGAATAATAGAGAAGTAAAAAGAAGAAGCATAGAACAAAACAAGGCATTAGAGGTGAAGGAATAGCAACTTCTCTGGAAAGGATAGGAACCCTATATTATATATATATATATATATATATATATATATATATATATATATATATATATATATATATATATATATATATATACTAATATAAACTATCCTTTTAAGATTATGGAATCGTGATGGGAATGAAATTGCTCATAAAGACCGGACAAGACAGTTAACAAGCGAAAGGTAAATGACATTTCATGAGAAAACAACTGCCTCGAAGGTTAAAGGAAAGACTGAAACAGTTCACCAGTGCTTTGATCGGATGCTAGTGGCAACAGTAGCGTTTCGCTGTCTTAGAGAGAGAGAGAGAGAGAGAGAGAGAGAGAGAGAGAGAGAGGAATTCCCAAGCATCAACCAAAGTCATCTATCATCTTTGTACTGAGGGACACAAGGCTGGAAAATCTTTTTTTTTTTTTTATTTACTCTCTGTCTCTCTCTCTCTCCTCTTTTCTTAAAGAGCAGCCAGACGAACAATG
>NC_089760.1:2190000-2205000 GCF_040412425.1 Macrobrachium rosenbergii | reverse complement strand
GACGTTATATTTTATAAATATAATCTATAAGATTGTTATTCATACAACATATAGGATTTTATCTATGCACAGAAACCATTTCTTGAAATAATTTTCAAGCTGAATGTATTCTTGACATCCAGTGATGACCTCTGAATAAAATCATTCTTCAAGGGTTATTATTAACTCATTTCCAAGCAGCGGCTAAATGACTTGTTCTTCGAACTATGGTGCCTTAAGTATGGGATGTAAGCCACTGCTTCACTGCATAATGGCGTTTAAGGAATGTCCTATCTTAGGCATTTTCAGACTAACCTTGAGAGTAAAAAGGTTTTAAAGGTGTAACAGGAGGAAAACCTCAAAGCAGTTGCACTATGAAAAACTTGTCAGGAGAGGGTGGAAAGTAAGATGAAAGAGAGAAAGTATGAAAGGAGGTACAGTAAAAGGAATGAAAGACGTTGCAGCTAGGGAAGAAGGGACGCCGCAACGAACCTTAAGCAATGCCTACAGTGCATTGCGTGTGGTGCACTGACGGCACTACCTGAGTAACGGGACTTTTCATTTGTGGAACGGCCAGGCTAAGTCACCTTGGTGGCTGCCAGCCAATCTCTTGAAAGGCTGATTAATCAGCTCCGTTCGTATTAGACCTCACATTTTTGCGCCCTTTCCCCCGTGTCCTAATATTCCTTTGGCCAAATCTTGACAAAGCATTTTGGGACACATAACATTGGCCTGCTCATGAAAACTACACATAATGTTGTAATCTATGAAAAGCTTAATTGCAAGTTATGTGAAGGTCACTGGTAAGTGATGGCAAAGATGATTAGCAATTATGTAACGTTAATACCCGAACAAAACAAAAATGAAAAGCTATTTTGAGACATGTGAATGATGGCAAAACCTTGTGGAAATGACTCTATCGTGAACAATTGATAATGAAGATAATTATGTTCTGCTACGAGACAGCATAATGTACAAAGAATACACACCATGTCAGAAAACAAACAGCCTAGGGATCTTCAGGTTTGTCACTAAAAGCAGAGAAAACGAGACACTTCGTATTGACAGCATTACAGGCAAAAACGAACACACGAACGAGCGCACAAACCCGCGTCAGTCAAAAACAAAGCCTAAAACTCCGTTTAAAGTCTTTATATACTTTCGTTGGTCTCATGAATTCCAATGTTGACATCTTCCTCCGTCATTTCCACGAAAGACATAAGAAGAAATCTAAAATTTATATAAAAAAAAAGTAATATCCACTGACGAAGGATTAATCATTATAATCACCGGACCATAAAAGAGTTCAATAATCATCGGGAACAGAGAGAAAGAAGAAGCACATTCTGGCCTTTAAAGGTCATAGGTCGGACTTAAGAGTCAAGGTCAATGCCAGTGGGAAGAGCAGAATGGAAGGCAGGATGGGTAGGATGAGACGGGGCGGGGGGGACGGTTAGGGATCCTGGGATGGGATTTGTCATGTAATAACCGCGCATGGACGTGTATAAATATACTAGTGCGAAAATTAACACCAGTTTATTAATGCTTGCTCATTTTAACTTACTGTAGACTTGCCCCCATGTTACTTTGTTTCTTCGACTCTGAAGTATATTTATTTTTTTTATTTTTCGCTTTTATCTAATTTTTTGCACTTAAGTGGAAATTTGCTTGGCGGGTAATTGACTATTTTTTGGATTGTTCCACATGATAATACCTATAACGAAATTAGTAGTTTACGCCTCATTAGAACGCTTACGTTTTTCTGAGTCTGGAAGACCTCAATCCGAGCATTCCGTTTTCGACCGCATGCTAAATTACCCGTGAGACTGCAAATTTTTCTTCACCTGTGTATATTTTAATTTGAATTTTTTTATTACAGGTTATCCACGGTAACAAAAAAAGTCCAGTTTTTCCAAAATGTATAACGTTTAAGAGTTTGCTGTGAGCTGGAGGTAGTTAACGCGTTTATTTACCTTGACAGATTCACTTACCAACATTACGCTTGACGATATATTTTTTTTTATATTTTCCTCAGATAACGGCAAGAAGGATTTCAGTTTCATATACTGGTTCAAAAGAATACAACGGACATTACAAGAGCTTGTCAGACAGATGAAAGCCCTTCAAACATAAGGTTTACCATTAAGGTCTTTCATAATATTGTTATAAACATATCAATCATTGTGGTATCGGATCTCAGTAACGAAGTTATATTCAACTTATGCATGCTATAAGAGGGAACTTTAAAAATACTGGTTCTGGCTCGAGACTGGAAAATTTTATGAGCCGACAAGATTAGAACAAAAAAAGTAAGTAGGGGTACGCTATTATATTCAAGAACTGAAAAATCTGGATCATATTCAAAGTATGAGAAGAATTGGGTCACTAAACGCTGGCACTTAATTCAAGAATTGAAGTATTTTACTTTATCACAGAATTGACAGGCTGCAACCAGAATTCAGAATTTAAATGATTGACATTTGATTAAGAATTAAGGAAGCTAGTAGTACGAAATGAAACGATCGGCACACGATCAAAAATATCTTTTGACACATCTTCCTCAGTCTGAACGATGGAATACTATAAAGTTTTGTAAACTCAATCTAATTATTAACAAAAGGTATTTTATTCCTCAGTAAAGTAAACAAGAATGAATACTTCTATGCCTTTTACCTTTTTTATTTGAAAGCAAATAAAATGACAAGATTTCCCGCAGAAGTTACCACAAATTGGTGTTCCTATTTATCGTCATCTTTTGCACAAAAGATATTTTATATATATATATAAATAAATAAATAAATATAATAATATATATATATATATATATATATATATATATATATATATATATATATATATATATATATATATATATATATATATATATATATATATATATATATATATATATATATATATATACACATGTGCGAGAGAGAGAGAGAGAGAGAGAGAGAGAGAGAGAGAGAGAGAGAGAGAGAGAGAGAGAGAGAGAGAGAGAGAGAGAGAGAGAGCTTGCATGCTTACATGAAGATGTATAAGTAATGTGCTTTTGAATTCATGAAACATCGCTCAACATTGCCTCATCGACTAATTTTGTATTGACTAAAGTGATACGTACCATTTAAGGTGTATATTGGATTCGCAATCAAGAACCGAAAGTCTTATTCCGATAACGTCATCGATACGAAAAGTGTATTGTATCCAGGATAATTGGCAGCCATCCGGAAGGTCTCGGGACATAAATCGCACGTACCTGTAAGAGAAAAAATAGGGATTTGAAACAAATTAACAGGTAATGTTCTGTCATGTATTCATGAGCAAAGTAAACAGCATTGGTAGAAAAACTACGAGTATACATAGAGGTTTTATGCGAATAAAAATAATGGTAAAAGTAACAGCGCAGGCGAGGCATAGATGGTAGCATTCCAGACCCAAATGGAACAGGAAGTTGTCGCTGGAATTGATTTATTTAGGCATCACTTCACCAAGTAAGCCGTGAACAGGTAATCCCTTGCAAAAATGAAAAATGAAGAAGGTGAAGAAAGAATTAATTAATTGTACATCAAATTTTCATTGAATCTTCTCAACTTACTTGGAGTTGCACAACAAAACGACCTATGTGAGATTTAACTCCGCGACCAACACAAAGAAATAATACTTTATTTCCTCTCTAAAATGCTCACAAGCCTGGGTCTCAGTTTTTTGACAAATACCAAATAAAGTAAGAAAATTGAGTGTAGATGTAACAAAAACAAAAAGTACTCAGTAACACCAGCTTTCGTCCTCATGTTATCCAATAAGAATCGTTTGGAGAGTAGAGCCTAGCTTTACCATGCTGTAGGGGCACGTTGTGGAGTAAAACAACAAATCCTTGACGTGTGTAGATGACAACATGAAACAGGAGGAAGCCCATTAACAAATACCAAAAGACTGCTACACATCTTCACCTTTCAAGGATTCAGGTGCTGAATCACCCAACAACTGGGTATGAAAAGGTTTAGACAAAAGATTAATAAGACAATCGCTGCTGTCAGTAACTGGAACAAGATTATAAAGGAAGACCTCACAATACACCTTACTGGTATTATTTCTTGATTATTTATTATCATTATTCAGAACATCAGCCCTGTCCATATGGAACAAGGCCCCCAAAAGGGGCCATTGACTTGAAATTCAAGCTTCCAAAGAATGTGGTGTTCATTAGAAAGAAGTAAAATAGGGTAAAGGGAAATGCAGAAAGAAGATATCAATTATTAGTAAAGAAAAATTAAATTAACAACTTATACAAAATTTACAAACAAGAGACCATCCGTCGATAGTCCAAATCGTAACTGCTAATGTTGGAAAACAGAAACTTACCACCACGAACAACTCTATCTAAAAGAGATAAATCTTTGGCAGAAGCAGAAACCAGAGAACAGTATTCTTGTAAAGGAAGGACAAATGACCCAAAACTGGTTGCAATGATTTTATCGCTGCTATAAAAATATGAGGCCTTACGTACGATACCTAATGTTCGTGCGGCATTTACTGACACTTTCATTATATGTTCCTCAAACGTAAGATGTGTCAAATATTACACCAACAATAGCTAAAGCTTCAGACTCATTCAGCAGAGTCCCATCTACCTGAATGGGAGGATGGGGTGGAAAATCTGTACGAGATCTGCGAATCAATAGTGTTTTCGTTTTACTGGAGTTCAGCCTCATAGCCCACCGACTTCATCGCTCACTAATCCACTTTATATCACAAATGAGAATGAGATTAAGAGCAGCTTTATTTCTCATAAGAGGAGACTACCACACCCTCAAGTGTTGCATCATCGGCATACTGAACAATCTTGTTTTCCAGGCCAACAACCGGATCACTTGTGTACACTAAAAATAACAGCGGACCAAGAACACTACCCCGTGGAACTCCAGACACAATAAAGGTCACTAAAGATCCCATCAACAGCCACTTGCAGCTGCCTACCTCTAAGGAAATCTTGAAATCTAACATGAAGTGAAGGATTAACACATTCAATAAGCAAATAGAATTTTCAGCTTCTGAAAAAACACATTGATAGTCAATATGAAAAAACCTTCGGGATAATAAAAAACTAATTTACACATGCATAGCTAGAACTTCACTTCAAAGAAGTCTCCAGACTTCGTTTAAACCGGACAAATTACTGGACTCGTTGATGAATTCCCGACATAAATCTTTACCTTAAATGCAGAAATGTCAATAGTATACTTCCGCCCATGCATACATAAAAGCCAAAAGAAAGCAATAATTGCAATTCTACTGAACGGTGTATGTAACTATCACGAGGAAGCCATTAACGTTACCTATCATATTATTCACAAAGTCACCATATGACGCCACAATCACGGATATACGTTAGGTTCTAGCACTTTCCCATTCATGATATGAAAATAACTTGAACCTAACGATGGAATGCTAGTTTCTCATCAGTGGAAATATCATTTTCCTCCAGATTTATTTTGCCTTTTTTTTTACCTCCTGTGCCTTGTAATTCTTCTCGCTAGTTCATGACACTTCGTTATTCTTCTTCATCCACATAATTTAACCGCGTGATTAAGACGGAAATACCTAAACACATTGACTAGACAAATGTTAACGCAGGACCGTTTGAATCTGAATTCCAGTGTAACTGCTGCTCTTTCGGAGTGCGAACATTTCAGAAGGAGAATGTTTCTTAAATTGGACTCGACGAAGTATTCGAGAAAAAAAGGGTAAAAATCCGGCAGCATTATCGATGACAAACACCCGAGAAAGTGATAACTAAAGTAATTTCTAAGGCATGGTAAATAATTAATGCCAGTATCGAAACATTTAAAAAAAATTTCAGAAATAGTCATTCATTAACTTGTGAATTGCATTTACAGAAACGATGAAAAATAAATTCGACTTGCAAACAATATGAAAAGTTTTTAACATGCCAAATTATTATTTATGATTAAACGAGACTGATATTCTTTTCCTATAAACTCATGAATCCCAGTAACTTAACAGTTGAGGCCTCAATAACACTTTGATTTCACTTCTAACAACTGAATTTTCAGATCATTAAAACAAAAGTCATCTGGGCTTCAAGAACATCAAAGATTCTAGGACTTGGTGCTTGTTAATGTTACACATGGAATTACACAGGAAATTTTGTGAAATAATTATTTGCATTGAATTCACGTTATGAATGCGCTGTGAATGTTTTTTTTTTTTGCAAATATTTTTTTTTAGAATATACAAAAACGCCTCGTGGCTCAGCATAATTAAACAGTTATCTGGCTTATATTTCCGACGCACAGTGCTGTACTGCGCTGGAAGATTAAACGGTAAGATGGCGCATTTTCCAGTTAAGAAGACATCAACTGATGTTGAATTTGAATTTGGAAGAGAAATAGTTGTTGGGGGGGGCGGACATCAGACATGAGTGATCAGTAGTCCGTCATTATGCATGTCATCATACAGTAATAAAAAACAGGAACCTCGATGAGGTAATCCTCCTCTCACCTGGGCCATACATCACACACTTTCTCCGTGTGTGTGAGAAAAATTGTAATTATTGAAGCAGATAGTAACAAAGTGAACTATGTACTCTGAAGAATAAAATTCATTATTTTAGTGATTCCTCGGAACGCGGTCGTTGAAGACATTGTTCAACAGGATCTAAGTGTTTTGCGTCCAGCTCTCTTTATCAGTGAGAAACTTGCAGAAATTTATATGTAATTTCTAACAAACTGAAGTTTGTACATGTTTCGTATCCCTCTACTAAAATCTTGGGTATGAATGATAGTCTTGATTTTTTAAAAATTAAGCTTCAAAAGTTAATGATGCATTACAGTAAGTGAACAAAGAGGAATTGAGATTAAGAAACAGAAATATACTTTTACACATGATCTGCATTCGTAACGGCAATGCCTACTTCCTGCGCAGTCCCCACTCACATTAGATGTACAAAGTTTGAACACGTATAGGGCTCACAATACGATCCCAAAAGCCAACGTTTTGTAGCCTCCTCCTACGAACGAATCGCTGCTTAATGATACGTAAAATCCACTTCGATTTAATTTACAAGCAGCGACAACAAATACATTGAACCCAAAGCACAGACTACGTATTCATCCGGGGAGGATTATCGCCGGGCCATCTAAACACACCCACCGGTCGACTCCTCAACGTGAACAGCTCAACCGGTCGTTAAATGGGCAGCTTTCAGTGTGGGTATAATACACGGGAGCCCTCCATCGGCACCGATGCCTCCCTGGCCCGCCTCTCTCCATGAAAAACCCCGGGAGTCAACTTTGCACGCGCCCTGAATACGGCATTCAGTGTAAATGAGTGAATGCTGAATTCCTTCAGCGGTTTTACATTTAGCGCCTGGACGTCTGAGGTACACGTTCTAAAACGTTACGCGTCTCGAATCCAATGTGATATATATATATATATATATATATATATATATATATATATATATATATATATATATATATATATATATGTGTGTGTGTGTGTGTGTGTGTGTGTGTGTGTGTGTGTGTGTGTGTGTGTGTGTGTGTATGTGTGTGTTTTACAATTCTCAGCAAGTTCCACACAATAAAAAAATAATAAATAAAACACAAGACTGTCTACAATTAATTAGACCTAGAGTAGACGATGGATCCAAAACAGTAAAACGACTTCACGTATCATCGTTTCCAAAGGGCCTTCAGATTTACCAGGAGGAGACCTATTACAGCCAGATAGGCTAGAGATAACTCCCGGACAACAAAAGCCACGGGGAGTTCTAACACCAGTGCAAAGGGCATGGCGTCTCTTACTGCTCAATATATCAAAGGATTACACGGAGAGAATACCAGTAGCCGACATTACATTGTAGGGGAACTACAAGACCCGCTCGAGATATTTACAGACTTGTCTTGTTTCTAGTTTATGCTCAAGTAAAAACTGGATTTGAACGGCTTCAGAGGCGCGAGTAAAGCGAACTTTTTACGGTTGCCTTTGGACTTTAAGGGATGGATTCTTGACCGAGTAAATGATCTTTAAGCGAAAAGCTCGCAATAAAGTTATTTTGTTAGCCAGAGTAGTCAAATCAGGCAATGGCAATAAAGTCAAGGTCAAGGTGGGGAGACAAAAAAGAAAATGGAACAAAAGAAAACGGGAGTGGGTATGAAAGGGATGAGGAACAAACAAGGAACAACCATTCAAAAGCGAGTAGTGGCAGTGTACGGGAATTACGAATATATGAGGCTATCAGTCGAGAAACATGCCAAGCGCCATCCTGGGTCAAAGTAATTTTTAATTGAATTTATTATATTTTAAAAATGGCGCTTGGCATTTTCTCGACTGAAAAGCTCATATTATATAATCTATTACATGTGTTAAAAATATCTTGCTACAGGAAAGTGAAAAAGTAAAATGGAAGAAATGAAGGAAGGATTATGTGTTACTTAATAAGGCGAGGTGGGGGAGGACGGGGGTTGGAAAGCAAGAGAAAGAAGGGCAAGGGAAGGGGGGGGAAGGGTGCGGGAGTAGCGGGGGTAGGGAGAGCAGATTGTTGGTTACACCTCGACAGAGAATAAACACCAGCATTCATCTTCCCCTGCAATTGTGGGCGTGGGGGCGGTGTGTACATAGGAACCCTCGTGCTTGGGTGCGATATGGGAGTGGATGGAGGCGTGGTGGGTGGTGTAAGGCTGAATACGTTTGTTTCTTTCTTTCGCTGAGGCATTGTCAGGGAGAAGCTTTGGATGGGTTCACAATCGGTATAACAATCGTTTGCAAGAGAACTCAGTACAGAAAGAAAAGTAGTAAACTGGAGCTAAAGTTCAAAAGGAAAGTGCTGGTTGAAAGAGTCAACTTGTAACAAGATACCGTGAAATAAGCTGTCATAATTTATTACATTTGTGGAAGTTGTCGAAGATTCTAAGGATGAGATGGAAAAAGACAATTCCAAAATAAAGAATGATGGATACTTTTATCAACATTAATCAAATTCATTTTGAGTAACTTGAGCTGTTATCATGTGGCATTATCCAAATAAGCATCATACCATAAGTATAGCCCACGCTACATAATGGGTGTATATATATACTGTATATATATATTATATATGTATATATTTATGTATATATGAATGTATGTGTAATATATATATATATATATATATATATATATATATATATATATATATATACATATACATATATACATATATATATATATACATATATACATATAATCTGGAATCTTATAAGAGTTTCAAATCATTCTTAATCATTCACTCCTTCCTGCCTGTTGATCAGATTTTCTCACCTGCAACGGAGGGTGACGAAGTCAATTTATTTATGATGGACTTCGTCACGGCATGGCGCTAATGACGAAAGAATGTTGACTAACCAATTGCAAAGCAGAAGACAAACAGTTGATCACCTGGTGCGTCTGGGGAGTTTGAGCGAAATTTGGACAGAGCATTCAAAATACATTGGGTCACAAGGGGTTGGTTATTCCTTTATGAATCACCATATTCTTATTGTTGAGAACAATGAGAATACGACTCCTTTATGAATCATGGTAAGAGAACAATAAGAATATGATGATAAGAGAATTTCGTTCTACTAAACATGAGAGTTAAAAAAAAAAGCCACGTGAATAAAACCTCTTTCTTGTTTATCTTCTAGTTCATAGAAAAGAAGCAGTTTACGTGCAAACGCAAGCACTGTACAGAGTGACGCCAGAAACTTGTAATATAGCAGGCTAACAAACAGTATGGAAGAATATCAATAATAATCATAAAAAAAAGAAATATGCAAATAATAAAATCAACGACATACTACGAAAGAGGAATGAATTACCTGTTGACTCAAAGGCAAAAATCACGCAACTGGAACAAGACAGTTTTTCAAGACCAAGAGGAAAAAGAAAATATGCGAAGAATGTTAGTTTAAAGAAAGCAACTTGTGGCGACAACTTCAAGAAACCTCAAGGGTTCATGCGAATTCATGAGCTAATGCGTAAGGGGAATGAGGTAAGTATATGAAAGTATTAACTTAATGTACCCCCATGAGACGATATACGGGTATGTGCCACCCGAGCCACAATAAGCGGCGGAATAAACCTCGTCTAGTGGACCAAGGATCATAAGGCGTCCTTTGTTGAGAGAGAGAGAGAGAGAGAGAGAGAGAGAGAGAGAGAGAGAGAGAGAGAGAGGGCAGCCTTCCACAGAGAAACATTTAAAGAACATCTTCAAAACCATCTTGTAAATCTTGAATCTAAATTTCTAATACGCCGGTGTTTTGAGTCACAATTCGTATAATTAGCAAAAGAATTAATCATAGTAATGCTAATTACCGTGGTTTAAGAACACAGAGAAATATGAACAAAATTCCATTTCTATTAACATATAGCTTTACTTGTGCGTGTCGACATAATTATGTTTATACATACGTACACGCAAACACACACACATACATACACTCATACACACACATACAATACACATTTTGGTAGCAGTTAATACATTTGCTCCTAAAAGCATGTATGGTTCACCAATTCCATTGTTTCATTATTCATATCACTATTCATTGATTCAGCGACTAGGTAAAAATTTCCAATTATGACCTTACTCCACTTCACCGTCATTTATAACTATATTATATAACAATATTATAACAATAAATATATATATATATATATATATATATATATATATATATATATATATATATATATATATATATATATATAAATAACGTATATATGAATATATATAGTTATATATTGTAATAATAATAAAAATACCTTAGTTTAACCACACCACTGAGCTGATTAACAGCTCTCCTAGGGCTGGCCTGAAGGATTAGACTTATCTTACGTGGCTAAGAACCAATTGGTTACCTAGTAACGGGACCTACAGCTTATTGTGGAATCCGAACCATATTATACCGAGAAATGAATTTCTATCATCAGAAATAATTCCTCTAATTCTTCATTGGCCGGCCGGAGACTTGAACTCGGGCCTAGCAGAGTGCTAGCCGAGAGCTCTACTGGCTCGTCCAACGAGGAACCGTTATATGTCGTAATATACTGTATATAGTTATAAACGACAGTGAAGTAGAGTAAGGTTATAAGTGGAAAATTTTAACTGGTCGCTGAAGCAATCAATAATGGTACGGATGGTGAAAGAATGGAATTGGTGAGCCACACAGTTTTTGGGAGCAAATATTAACTGCTACCAAGACGTCAAGAAATCCAAATCACAGTTAGAAGAAGAAGGAGGGTGAATGCTGGGATGTGTAATGGGACTATTGACCTAATTCACTTTCTTTTAGGCAAGGTTTGGAAGCTTAATGTGAATGGAGGAAAAATATGGTAGAGTAGTGATATTTGGAATGAGAAGTTTTAAAAGGTAACAGATGTTAAAATAAGATGTAGCAAGAAGGAAAAAGACTGCCGTGGAGGGATATAAATCTTTTTTCTTTGAGGGGTATGGTGGTGGAGTGCAATTGGTACTGAAAGAGGAGAGCCAATATCTTAGGATGGCTAAGAACCGTGTGCCATTCACCTACTAACGGGAGTTCAGTCTCTTGTGGAATCCGAATGAAGAATTAGAGAAATTTATTTCTATGATAGAGATTCATTTCTCACTCTTAATGTGGTTCGGATTCCACAATGAAGCTGTAGGTCCCGTTGCTAGGTAACCAATTGGCTCTTAGCCTCGTCCAAATAAGTCTAATCCTTCGGGCCAGCCCTAGGAGAGCTGTTAATCAGCTCAGTGGTATAAACGAAAGTGAAGTATACTTAACCTACTTCTTGCTCACCGGATATAAGGCCCCTCCTTCTCAGTACCTCTTTTATACCATCTATCTAGTCCTCCGTAGATCTTCCTTTTTTCCTTTTGCCAAACACTTCCAAATAATACACTTTTCACCAACTTATTGTATCCATTCCGTCTACAAAGCAACCCTCAAAATGCCCTGATCAGTCTTGTAACCTATGCTAACTTTTTACCTCTTCTACATACCTTCATTTTGATTATCTTTTCAATTCTTTGTGTGTTGCGTATACTACGCAAACAATAGTGATAACTCAAGCATTTTGTTTCAAATCCAAACACTTTTTAAAACAGGTGCTCCAAGAGGAAAAGACATCTTGCGCATTACTTTTTGCTATGGTTTCTTGCTTGAAAGATTAGCCAATTACCTAGGATCCTACTGTTATCAATTATACTCACTTCATACTACATAAACAAATCAGCCACTCCATGTTTCTGGTCTCCAATAACTTCATAACGTTACTTTTGTTTACATGTGCTCTTAATTTTCTCCTCTTGCTAAAACTTTCCAAACCTTCCATTAGTTTGTGCAACTTCTCCTTACTACCCCCTAACACTCCATTCACAACTTTTGTCTCTTTTTCGATTTCTCACATAGTAACACACTTTTGATAACAGGAAATATAAGGCAGAATCCTTTTTTAACCACTTTCTAGCAGTGGTTATGCCAGAAGGGTTAGCTTTTTGGTTCTCAGCAAACAGTTTTTCCTGATAAGGTAAGACAAAGCAATTTCTTTTAACCGCCATTCCATGGTGGTGTCAATTCAACCCTCAAAAGCCCGCCGACAGTCTTGGGAGCAAGCCTAGTTCAAACCTTTTACATTGTGAACTCATAGCCTAATCATTTTGATTATATATATATATATATATATTATATATATATATATAACAATATATCAAGAATATATATTGTGTTATTTCAATGTCATCCAACACATATATTTAAGCTCCAAGACATATATATTATATATGTGTGTGTATACATATATAGGATTTAATTTGAGATAAAGCATAACAATAAATGCTAGATGTCAGATGGCAGTGTAAAGTCAGAAATGACCCCATGAAGGAAATTACAGAAGTTCTATACGTACTGCAGATGAAATATTGAAAAAAGAAAGATGGAGATGGCTTGGACACTGCCTTGGCACAGCGCCTGAAAGACTAGTATGTGATGCTGTCTGTCAGCTGGGCTCCTCCAGGCACCGAGATTGGAGGACCCAAATCTACCTGGATGAGATCTAAGAGACGGGAGGCTGGAGATTAATGGAGATTTTTGGAAGGTGAAGCGAAGGAAAGACGTGAGTGACGGAATATCACAGAGGCCCTTTGCGTCATACAGCGTTGGAAGCAATGATAAGCTGTAGGTGCCGTTGCTAAGTAACCAATTGGTTCTTAGCCACGTCAAATAAGTCTAATCCTTCGGGCCAGCCCTAGCAGAGCTGTTAATCAGCTCAGTGGTCTGGTAAAACTAAGGTATACTTAACTTTGACAATGATGATGATAATGATGCCCAAGTATTTTTTTTTTCCTGAAAAACATTTGCCTTTTTCCTTCAGAGAGATTGGTGCCTGGAGTCTTCTAGCCTTCCAGTTCTCAGCGAGTCCTGCGATTAGGCTACTGGACCCTGCTTATGCCGTCTTTAGCTCTCCTTGAGACCTCTACAGTTGTCTAACTACTAGGTACATAATTCACTGCTCGGGTCAACAGAGCCACATTGGACTGTTAACGGAGGCTGTCCATCTGCCCGTCCTTGTCAGGATTTGAATCTACCACTGTCTTGGTAGAAGCTGTGAGGCTTACGCAAACACATACACACATATATATATATATATATATATATATATATATATATATATATATATATATATATATATATATAATATACTTACGGGGAATTTATTTCAGGAATTTATTTAAAAAAACATTGACATTATGAGCATCGGAAAAACAATTAGTAATTAATATTCTTGATGAACTGAAAAGTAAAAATCACTCGTCAATAACAGAAATTCAGAAGTTCAGCTCACAACCAAAGATCGCTGACAGCAAATACCGATATTAAATCACCCTCAAGGTCAAGAGTCGAACACAGTTTATACCTTTCCAAAATTACAGAAAAATATTACTTTCTAAAATAAAGAAGCATTTAATTTTCAGTACTAATAAAGACATTACATGACAGTATGCTTTAGGACGTCGCATTAATATTAACCTGATAAACCAAGCTATAATCGAAGGCATTATTTTCGGTGGAAATCCCCCGAGACCGAAAGTGCCTACATTTCACATGTACAAACAATCTATAAAAAGACTCATATATCTTTCAAAATTAGTCTCACCGCTGATAAATTCTTAATTTATAGCATCATAAAATGGTTTAAGAAGGCTATTGTTAAAGAGTATTACCACAAACAAGTAACAATGGGTTATGTAAATATTCGTAAGAAATGTAAAATCCAGAGTCGACACAAAACCCACATTAGAACCAAACACAGTCGATGGCTTCTGTCTTTGCATTTAAAATAGTGACTAAGCCAATTATTTTGTTCTAGATTTCATTCCTCGTGCTTTCTTATAACAATAGTTTTGGGCAGCTGTGTTGAATTGCTTGCATGAGGGTTGATGGTTGTAAATTGGTGGTAAAAAGTTTTGGTGACGAACGGATGAGAGAGAGAGAGAGAGAGAGAGAGAGAGAGAGAGAGAGAGAGAGATGCAAGGCTCGAAAATCCACTTGTGTGCGTTAGCCAGGGTTAAAAGACGTGGCTACTGACCATTTTATAAGACGTATTATGGAGACAAATTGTTGGCAAGATGCTGGAGAGGGGGCGAGGGAAGGGGGGGGGGGAGGGGGGATGAAGAGAGCCAATTTTCAAAGAGGTTAGACAGGATACGGGAATAGGCGGGGAGTGCAAGGGGGTTGGGGGGGGAGGGAAAGGACAAGGACCGAAGTGTGGAAGATGGAGACGTACTCATATAGCAGGGAACCAATCTATTTCTATCTTCAAGTATAAACAACAACAATAATTAGAACAATAATGAATGTACCTTCTCGTCGATACTCACTTCATGACACTGAGCAGGGGGAAAATCATTGCATCATTAACATACAAAAAATGAAAAAAATGTTATCACAGTATTTTGAAACAAGGACGCTCCTTTCCAGGGCAGATGAACTT
>NC_089760.1:2090000-2180000 GCF_040412425.1 Macrobrachium rosenbergii | reverse complement strand
TCTGACCTGCCCAGTGAATTATTCACTGGGTAGCAAGTCGACTATGGCGAGTCGAAGCCAGGATGGAAAAGAGTATGGGGGTTGGCAACCTCATTCCAAGAGATCAGCTGAGAACTGGAAAGTTAACACCCTCTGGGACGAGAACCCCAACCCCACTTCACTCCAAAAAAGAAATGGAGGTAATGATACATTCCAGAAGTTCATGGTGGGATATAATTTGAATTAAGAAAAATATGGAATAAAAGCAACTGAACAGCATGGCTACTTTATATGATTCTACACGGAGGAAATATTTACTTGCTGTTGTCAGTAACCTCACATATTTATAGAGTAACCTGAGAAAATGTATCAGTCCATTAGATAACAAAGCAAGGAATCAACAGAGAACTCCTTAGTATGCAGTTTGTACTTGAATGGATACAGTCTTGTTTAATTTCTGTCAATAAATGTGTGGGAGAAACGAAAATCAAACAACGCAAATGAGCAGAGGAAGTGATGAGAGGGGTTAGGAGTGGTGGATGAATGTGGTTAAAGGAGGAAGGATGGTTAAAAATGTATCTTCCGTAAAAGTATCCCTTGAAAATGCCTTAGTAGGGTTCTCAGTTAGCTTAACCGAACCAAATTGATTTTACATAGTAAGATTGATTTCCTTTTAACGCCACTTAATGACTGCCGATTTGAGTAGTTATTGCATTTACCTTTAATGTACGTTAGATATTTTATCAATTTTCACCTAAGCTCATGGTCAGTCAGTAAGAAATCCATGGCAAAAATGTTAACCTTTACTAACTGTCTGCAATTACTGGAATTTAACATCTTGTTACGAAATACTTCTATCTTGCATAGACTTTTCCATATGCAAACATAGCCAATTGAGTTTGTTTATAAAATATTACTTTCAACATACTTCCAGTAACCTAGAATCATTGTTGAGGGTCAGGACCATTTGATTGTTCGATATTTCCCGTCGACCGTTTCAAATTTAATTAATTATATATTTCCATCACTCGCTTGACAGGTATATTTCGATGACTGCCTCCGCCAAGCAAACGCTCATTCAATGTACAATAAACTAGTCCCGATAAAACATTGACCTTCTGCTATAAACTGTGAAATTATTACTAGTGCATCCTAAATAACTGATTTCCGGATCAAAACGAAACTAGTTAAATACATGGTCCTTATCTCTAAATACAGGGCAACGATCTGTAATTGCAAAGGGGAAAGTTAACCACGGCACTCGTTTCCTGAAATAATTCAAAATCTAAAACTTTTTCCAGTAACCCATATAAATTTTGCAGGGCGTAAAACATTCCTGGTCTGGTATTACTTAAAAATAGCATTACATCGAGTTTTTCTCACAGAGCCTCTGAGACAAAGCTTTTCCTTGTATCTAGTGAAACTCCCATACAGTTAAACTTCTCAGCTTTAGTGTCCTGACGACTGACCACTTTCTCTTATCTGACAATGATCCACTAATTCCGTTCTCTCCATGACCCATTACTTATATTGTACTTAATGATGCCCAGTTTAGTTTATTCTCCCACATAAACTTTTCACGTGTTTATTTCCTTATCTCTTATAACGGCCATTAAAAGTTTTTCATAAACGACTATTATTGAACATCTGGAGTCTTGGAACATACCCTACTTTTAATTTTGTTTTGCATGACAGAAGAAAGTATCCTGGTGCTAGCTGTGGTAGCAGAGAAATTTAATTTTAGATTCTACATTTGGTTGCTTTCTGCAACCAAATATTAATGTTCCAAACCCTTCAACAGTATCATATCTTTTGTCCCGCGGCCTTCCACAGTCTTGGATGAGAGTTCTCTTACCAGAGGCCCACTCAAGCACACTGATCTTACTTTGCAACGAGTCAGTCAGACATACCCGTTAGGAGTCAAAATTTTCTTGGTGAGTCTAGTTTCAGCATATATTTCCGTCGTAAATCAGGTTAAAGCCTCATTTTATTGGGAACTTCTAACAATTGTACAGCTATTTAAATACTAACTAATGACTACCCTTGGTTTGATGACGTAAGCAGAATGCATGATCTATTCAATACACAATGACAAAATTAAATGAAAGGATGAGCCAGCAGTTCTCTTCCAAGAGTCACCAGGAAGCAAACAGAGACTGCTGAGAGAGATTTCAATATCAATTTGAAAGCAAAACTATAAGAAAGAAATCAGCCTCGTTTTATGGTGGGCTATGCTGAAATCCTCCATCCTCGCACCTAGACCATCTGCTACTCCTTTCTTATTTGGTAAATATACAAACTTTGGGTCAACCTTCACAGGAGAGCTAGACTAAGCTTAGAGAATTTAAGGCAATTCAACCTTTGGTTGTGGTTTTTCTTCTTCATATCTGAAAAACTCACTTTTCATGCAATATACAATACATGAAGAGACACTAAATAATCTGGGACCCTAAATGAAATTTCCCTTCATTTAAAAAAAATTGATGTTTATGATTCTTTCTTCTAAAGTAAGTCCATGTTTTCTAAAAAGCACTTTTTCAGGTAAGAGCACATCATTCAAAATACAGGCCAATCTTTATCCTTCCAGTGCTCTTTGAGAAAGAAGAAGTTGAACTTTTAGCTCGGGGTGAAAATGTCGATTTTTAAGCCTTCCATTCAGGTGTTTGTTGCCTGACAATCAGTATACCGTCAAAAACTTAAACAAAATTTTTGGTGTTCTTTAGTTTTCAGACGTTATACATATATAGAATTCTTGCAACCTAGTGCTAATCACAATTACAGTGATATTTTAAAGTCTTGTATGGAGTTCCTCAATGTAGTGTTCTGAGAACCTTGCTTAATTTTTAATAGGTACCTCTTGCTGGTAAAAGAACTGAGACATTAAAGTACGTAGACGATGCTTCATTAACTGTCATTCACTCCCATTAATACGAAATTAAGTTACTCGTAAGCTTGCCATAGATCTGAAATGAATTAGAATCGCGTAAGTAACTGGGTTCGTTGTTTAGTGTTTAGCTGATCTCGTAACGTTTCCAATTACATGATTTACACTATACATAATAATGAAGACTTGTCAATACTTGGTGTTATCTGCGGCACATGGCTTTCTTTTTTATAGCAATTATAATAATTAATCGTATAAGAAGCTGATAATTATTTAGCTTTACAAAATTTTCTGTTAATCTGCTGTGGATTACAAACAGCACATTCTACCGTAATGCGGTGAAAGATTTCTTCATGTCTGAGAATCTTGAATGGGATCGTTTGTCTTATTTCATAAAAAATATGTTTCCGAGATTTCTTACAAAGTATGAAGACATTAGTGTAAAACCTACTGTTTCTATCGGTATATGAAATATTAAATTGATTAAACTGTTAAATTTTGCTCGCTACAATCATTAACTGGAAGGCTCCTCCCCTCTTCCACCGAGCAGAATTTCGGGGAGTTTTACCTTTGGTGTCCCTCTGATAGTGTTGAATCTTGGTATATTTTCCTTTTTTAACTCTTTTGGGCTGAATAAAGAGTAAATTTCCTTTGTTTTTCTGTACGCAAGTCTTGAGATGAAGATGGTAGTTTTATGTTTTTTTTTTTTTTTTAAAGCCGAATCTTTGTTTTTTCATTACTCTACCTCACAGAACTGAATGCAGGGAGGCTTTCGTATAAATGTTCTTTTTGATCTGTTAGGTTCTCTTCGAATTACCAGATGCTTGTTTTCTCTACTCTTTTGCTGTTATTTAGTGTTTCACATTTTTCATCAGCATTCTCTTCTTGAAAATATCCAGTTATAGAATTTTGAGAAATAAAAATTGCTATATATTGAAATTAAGCAAACTTGAGGTTTTTCATATGTGACTTAAGTAAATGGACAATAATAAAATCTCATAAAACTAATTCGCATTTTGCGCGTCTGTTACTTTCAAGCAAAATATGAACTTCCTGATTTAATTAGTCATTGTACACCTTTTCCTTCACCTCAAAAAGTTTTCTTAATACCAGTTCAGAGAAATTAATCAGTTTTTAACAGCTAAGTTTACAGGGTAAACATTCACACCATAATGGTCCATGTGCACAGCAAATTCAAAAGTGGCAAATAAAACTCATATGAGAGGAAAAGAAGAGAAACCTATCAAATTCATATTTTATCTGTTATATAAGAAAAGGCCCTATTTATAATCTGAGAGAGAGAGAGAGAGAGAGAGAGAGAGAGAGAGAGAGAGAGAGAGACAATACATGAATTGTAATTCAGCCGTCGTTGTGAGGGAAATCAGTAGTGACCAGAAGTAAGCAAACTTCACGCAGATCCGTCCATCTTCCCAAAATAGAATCCTTTATCTTTGGCAGAAGGCGATGCTGCTTTCTCCGGGCCAGAATAATACTCCGGCACAGAGAGAGAGAGAGAGAGAGAGAGAGAGAGAGAGAGAGAGAGAGAGAGAGAGGACTTCCCTCCCCTGACGCGATGTTTGGTATCAAAACAAGTCGCTGAAACGAACACCCACAATCACTAACACTCTTCGACTGTTTGTGGTGCTCAAGATCTAAGATTACCAAATCAACCGCACAGATACCAGAGTACTGATGCCTCGCGCGGACTTATTGACAAAACGGAATGTGAACACAGCACGTTAGTTGTTATATACCTTAGAGAACACCCGTCTCAGAATAGCAAGCTTCCTTGCAAACTAATGTAAGCTGTGTATGGAGTTCATTGCATTGAATTTAGTGTTGTTTTAGAAAGTTAAATTAAGTGTCGAATAGATGCCATTCATCGGGCCAATGTAAGTACGAAGACAATACGGATTCAGTCTTAAAACACTGATACTCACGTCAAGATTTGTTTTAACCGAGACACAAAGTCCGTGAGGACACGCATTTATTAATAATAAAACATTACACTCCTTAAGTTAAACAGCTTAATCTTACCTTGATATCTGTTCCTCTGATCAATAATGAAGAAAAAATACAATTAACGGTAACGTAATTTTTTTCATCGATTACAGGGATCACTATCATTTCCATTTATGAAAAATATTAGCATTAATTAAGGACGGGAGAGGACCACGCTTATCGAAGAAATGAAGAACCTTTATTCCGAGTGGGATTACCGCCGCCGTTGTAGTAACCCTGGGGCAGGCCCTCCGAGTGCTTTGGACAAGGACGTCCAGACAACATCAACGGACGCCTACGTCACTTGGAGGAGAAGATGCAGAGAAAAAGATTAGGACAATGACGAAGAAACTGATCGCCCTTAATGGTGGAAAATTACGGCTCCAGCAGACGAGGGAGGAATATGTCAATCTCGCGGAATATACACTCATACCCGAACAAGACAACGTTAATTTATTTGTAATACCCGCAACATTTCCCAAAAATTTTGACTTGAATCTTCCCCAAATCCAAAATCTGGAAATGTCTATCTTCCAGTTTCAAGGAGTCCTGTGAATTTTATCTCTTAGAATGGAAATGATGTTTATCGGTATAATATGAAAATGTTGTGTAATGTACGAGTACTGTTAAATTTATTTCTCCGATAGACTCAGCCCTTTCCACATAAAAGAAAAGATGGATAATTTTCCGTTGTTTGAACAAGCTTCCTTGCTTTAACGTTTGACGTTAGCAAGGTACTGTTTTACTTCTGGAAGTGCTCGTGAAGACGTTGCGGCCATCGAATTTCTTCTCGGGAATAAATTTCCTGGGATTCTTGGATGGAATGGTTTAGATAAAAACAAATGTATATATGTCAACTTGCAGTTTCAAGCTGGGAGCATTTTTCCTATACTGACGGAATGAAAATATGGACAGTGAAGAAAACCTGTCAAAACTGACCAAGATCGACAGAGATTTAATATAGCTAACATCATTGTGATCTGAACCCCGTCTCCACCAAAAGGTGATTTTCTTTGAAGATTTAGGTGACAATAAACACTGCATCATAGAAAAACAAATACTTGTGCTTGTCACAAAGTCATTTGGAATAATTATTTAACTTACAAACGTCGATGCATCTGAAATATTTTCCGAGGTGTTTGAAATAATTCGTCACAACTGAAGGTTCTACGGGGCTCCGCTAGTTCTACACCATAGGACAAGTGGAAATTTCCAAAGCAACACGCAAAGGCAAAACTAAATAAATTACAAGAGTCCTTCGAGAATAACGGAGACGTACCAAATTAAAGGTGTGGCGGCATCGGGTCCGGCATTAGAGCCCATGAAAAAAAAAAGGAAGAAAAACTTCCTCTGAAATCTTAGGTCCGTACTTAAAGACCTTTTAATAATGCTGTCGAAATGCAGTCAAGTGCATACACAATATTTGCACAACCTTTAATATTTACACATCATCTTCCACTCCTGACGGTGCTCCTTCGAGACAGAGAGAGAGAGAGAGAGAGAGAGAGAGAGAGAGAGAGAGAGAGAGAGAGAGAGGGAGAGAGGGAGAGGGACGAAGGTAAAGTGGGAGATATCAATAAGCCATAACTTTGGGTTGCCGTAAGATTTTTCGTTTTCCCCCTTGTTGCTTGGGGTCACGTGGGATCATCCCCGAGGGACCAGTCGAAATGTTTACTTTCATCCTTCTCATTAAGGATGTGCTTGTTACCCTCTGTCACATTAATGGGACTCTCTCTCTCTCTCTCTCTCTCTCTCTCTCTCTCTCTCGGCGTCTCGATAAGAGAGAACCTCATTAAACCTTTCACGTTCCCTCAATTTCCTTACACTTTCATAATTCATCGGTTGCCGCGCAGCGAGACAGAGACTGGGGGGCGCGCTTTAAATGCAGGTGGTACGAAATATTCCGGAAACTTAATTTCTGAGATTAAAGCGTTCCCTACTTGCCAGGTGATGGTACAAAACGATTAGTTTGATACTCCTTCACTCTTTTAGATGGCGATACGAGTACGAAGTGACGTACTGTAGAAATACTGTGCCGGCAACAGTTCACTGAAAAGTGCCAGAATAAAATAAAGAACCAGTGTGCGGCTGGAAGTAAAATTAGCGATAGGAATACTTGCTATACGTTATCCACACTTGTGCTTTTCTTCTGTCGCTAAGCAAAGGAGGACTGTCATGAACGGACAGGTACCATTTGGCACAAAAATTCAAAATAAACCCAATGGGGAGGTGTTACGATTAACTGAACACGAGCTTCAAAATGAGGTACACGTCAAAATAGAAAAGCATAACTCCTCATTCACACGTAAACAAAGTACCCCATTTGAGCCATCTTCTTTACCAGAAAGAAACTAACCAGGACGTTTAGTGGGTAAGTAAAGGAATGATAGGTATTAGTTTGAAAAGAAACACAGCTTCAGTGAATATATATATTTTATATTTATATATATATATATATATATATATATATATAAACATCTATATTTTTAATCATTAAAAATTACACTATTATACTCGTCTAAAGTCAAAATAGAAAACATAGGCCTCTTAAGAATAGCATTAAACCAGTGTTTACCGTTTCCTTCGAAAATTTTATCTTTATTTATATATATTATATATATATATATATAAACTATATATATATATATATATATATATATATATAAAATATATCATATTATGCGAAAAATACACCGCATCAACACTACATATTTGTTTCCCTGTCCCAAAAAGCAAGTATGATAATATATTGGATATTTATGACGTCGATTACCTCGGCAGTTGAAATATCATTTGCAAATGAATTAGAAATGTAAGTTCCCTTACTGAATGGTGCACAGAAATAGCACCAACACTCCTGTTGTTTTTTCTGAGAAATAGGGACAAATTCTCTGATGACTGCAGAACATTGTATGTAATCCTACCACTATAAATACTCTGCAATACATTATCTTCCTCCCTTCTCATCACCGTCAGTCATGAATATTTTCCTACATTCTTTGTTCTTGGTCTTTTCCGGACACGACACGGCTACCCGCGCATTTCCATCTCATCCTTCTCTTCATCTCTCCTTTAACTTCTTCTCTAAGCCTTCCCATCCTTCCTCCTCTCTTCCCAACCTTCATCAAAGTCTTTCGCATCTTAATCATTATCTCCATTACCTTACGCCTCGGGCCATCTTTCCAGCCAACTCGCGCTCAGGCTTAGAATGCCAAATCATGTATAAAAATCCCCTTCAGATTCATCTCTCCTGACTAAGATAGCGCCTGAATATAATTTCCCCCAAGTCAAACATTTCTCACTCCGCATTTCTTTTCGCGTGCTCCGTTTCTTAGACTGGGTTGTGTTCAGTGTTCATTTAAGGGTGGCAATGTGTTCGGATTTTTCTGGTAAACCTGTGCCATAACGAAGTGCTTCATTTTTTCAGACAAAACGCTTCTCTTCATTCGCGGTAGCTGTTTCTATCGGCTGTGTTATGAACACCGTTGTTTGGGAGCATGATGTGATGTATGTTAAAAACACAAAACATGAAATATTTGGAAGCGTTCGAACATATTATGTAACATCAGGACCGCAACATTAAGGACACAAAAGTGATTAATCTTCAACCATCGTTCGGTGTCCGCCTTAACCCCAATGAAATTCAAAAGAAAAATATTAACAAGTAAGACATACAAAAGAAGTAATTAATAAAACAATATGACTGACGGAAACATACAGCAGGAAAAGTAATAATAATGAGGTTGGCGTGTCTACGTTGCCATTCCACAGGTTAATACAAGATATTTTGCATTGATATTGGCCCAGAGGCCTTGCGTCTATCTCTTCTGACGCCGAAAGCACCCTTTCACCAGCAGGCTCCAATCCTAATTCCTTTCTTGGTTGTTGTTCATATCAATTGTTTTATTCTCTCCGTTATGTGGCCATTTAGAATTTGAGGATCCATAAAAATTTTAACGATGATATTCGTCTTCAGATATTACACAGCGATTCTGAATGGTAGTATGCTTGCCCCAAAGACTATGCACATAACGCTTTCTTTTTCTCTCTCTCTCTGTTTATGTATGTACATAATATATATATATATATATATATATATATATATATATATATATATATATATATATATATATATATATATATATATATATATATATATATCACACACACATGAATACATACATACGCGTAACATGTTTCTGGAAAGTTGATGACATAATTTGTGTATGGCCATGGAACGAAGATATAAATAACTTTTTTGCCAATTTAAATCATTTAGTACCCTCAATTAAATTCACTATGGAAATGGGAAATGATGGGTGCTTTCCCTTTTTGGACGTCCTCACACGAAGAGATAGTAATGGGTTTAAATATAGTGTGCATAGAAAACCTACTAATATTTCTTCCTATGTGCGTTTCTGTTCCGGAAGAAGCAATATGGTTAAGAAATCAGTGTTTTCATCTATGTTTATTAAGAGCATTATGTGTATGTAGTCCTGAATACACTGATGAGGAAATAGATAAGATTAGGAATGCAGGCAAAAAACTGAAATATCCTGACAGTGTATTAAACAATGCATTGCAAGCGGCAAAAAAGACTATGTATCAAAACCAAAAAGAATCTCGCAACACAAAAAATTTGCTTGTACTGCCTTATAATAATAATATGAAAGATATCCCCCAGCCTCTTAAGAATTTGGTGTTAATGACGCATTTAAGAACAATAAAACAATGAAACATAAACTTATCAGGAACTCTCCTGACAAAGGGTGTATATATAATATTCCATGTAAGTCTTGTGACAACTTTTATATTGGCCAAACGGGTAAAACGCTGGAAAAGAGAATAGAGCAGCATAAAAAATGTGTGAGATATGTACAGGGGAACAGTGGTATTTTTGTACATGTTAATGAGAACAATCATGCTGTCAACTGGGAAGGGGCAAAAAGGGTTGTATATTCTAATACTGCACTTGAAAGGAATACCATTGAATCTAGCTTTATAAAGAAAAGTTACAGCCATAATATGAATATCAGTCAAGGGATGTATAAACTTGATCCTTTAATATCAAAAGAAATGTGTAAATTGTTTACATTTTAAGGTAGGTAGTAGAGATGTATGGCAATAAGATTACTATATTTGCAAGCACAGTACGGGGGCAGCAGTGCTAATGAGTTTTCCAACCCCGCCTCCCTGACACCTGTCGGGTGTGGATCTGTGGTCTCCTGTGGTCGGTACGTTTATCAGTAGTGTCCCCTGAGAGTATATTGTGATTTTTAGCCAAATGAGTTTTGAAGGCCATCATACCTTGACACCCGCCTGTGGGTGGATCTGTAGTCTCAAACGGTTGTGTATGTTTGTCAGTACTGTTTCTGTAGTATATAAATTTGTGGCTTCTAATACTAAGTATCAGTCCCTCGTCAATGGCATGGAAATAAAGTCGAACCCGGTCAGGACCTACACCCAGTCTCTTATTTTTCACCTGTGGTAATGTGTGAGAAATGAATCACGTACAAAAGTGATAAATAAATCACGAAGGAAGGTGAAAAAGTGATTCAACTTAATCCTAAGTGAAGGACAGTAAGTCGAAAGGCCTAGCACCACCTCACGTTTCATTTTTTCCTTCACGTTCCATAATTTCGTGATTCAGTTATATATATACATATATACATTATATACATACATACACACACACACACACATATATATATATATATATATATATATATATATATATATATATATATATATATATATATATATAATTGCTTCTAACGCCATGCGATACAGGGCGGCCCCCATGAAATTCAGCTACTTCTGTACTCTATCTTTCACAAATCTCCGCTCATCTTCACCCTTCCCTCTCATCATTCTCGTCCAGGTGTCTGGGTCTTCCAACTCTTCTGGTGCCCACAGAAGCCCAGCTGACACTCACATCCTATATTAAATATAGTAAGAACAACAAGCCTGGTTAGGATTCGAGACCTTGCCCAGTTGGGGTTGATACACAGTTTGCAGTGACTATCCACGCAGCTATCAAGAGGAACTAAGAACTGATACATTTTTCTGTCGAGCTAAGGTTTGGTACTTAAGAGTCGACATCAACCAATCTCCTCAAAGATAAATGATTGGTCAGTTTGTAACTTGTTGCGCTAAGTATGACTGTTTGTTGGTTTCATACATGACATTTTCATACCTTCATGTTTTGTATCACAAATAACCCTTTAATAAAGAAATTACTTTATCTCGGAAATAGTTCACACCTACAAAATACTAAATAAGACAATTAATGTGAGCAGTATTAGAGTCTATGTTTTTTTATACTGGGCTCCGAAAACAACTACCAAAAATGACAGGCCTTGGCTTCGACTCTGGGGACGCATTTCTTCCGAGTTCAGGCTCCACACTCAGTACTGGAGCTAGCAATAATAGCAATGATTATTAAGTTTGTAACAAGTAGCTGTAATAAAAAGAGAATTTACCAGTTTTAAGCTAACATCCAACTAAACTGTATATGATAAGTTATCCTATTCTGACTACGATTGACTGATTAACATCCTAGTGAGGGTTGATGCATTTTTCATATGTAAGTCCCTTTGGGTACGTTATTTCCATAGTCAATGAAATCGATGTTAATGGCTTATTTATTTCCTATCACACGTACTCATTCTCGTACACATGCATGCATACATACACACACACAATATATATATGGGTGTGTGTGTAAATATGTGTATGTGTGCGTGTGTGAAGGCAAGACTCCATTATCTAATCCATGCAAGCAAATTATGATTGGAATAAAAATATTTTTATTTGAACTGGCTGAAATCTGGTCATTACAGCCGAAGTACATTTACTTCAAGGCTGTTTGCACCCATTAAAATGTAAATCTCTCTCTCTCTCTCTCTCTCTCTCTCTCTCTCTCTCTCTCTCTCTCTCTCTCTCTCTCTCTCTCTTTAAGCTTAAGAAGATACTGACTACTTAAGCAACCTATAATACATTAAAAGTATTAGCAGTCGAGTTACCTCTATCAAATCTGACTTATAACCTCTAATGCATTAAACTAAAAGTGAAGCCCTTTAAATTAAACTATCATATCACTACTGAGGAAGGATAAGTAATCTGCATTAAGTTAATTACCAATGTTAAATTTTGAGTAAGCAAGAAGAGAGTTTTTAAGAGCTATTAACACTAACTGATTATCAGTCATTACAAAAAGAATTTGCCACTAAAAGCAGAGGTGTTCTTAAATGTCGTTTTTCCTTTTGTAACTTCCTCAGTCGTGTGTAGAGCTTTGTAATCTTATCTGATTATGGGTTTGCTGAAATGTAATCTTTTTCAAGATAATGGTCCTTATTTCAGATACAGAATTTTACTACTCTTTGCAGCTATTTCTTCGTGAACTGTTGTAGACTACTCTCACGAGCTCCTGGGTTATAGCCGTTCTTTCTACTCATGCAATCCTGCCGCTCCTCGTCTAACCAGCAGTTCAAAAAACACCTAACCAACAGTAGAGACCAACTCATTTTAAAATTTATTATTTTTCCATAGCATCCCCAAAGTCATAACATCATATGAGGCAATCAGTCGAGAAACATGCCAAGCGCCATCCTGGGTCAAAGCAGTTTTTAATTTAATTTATTATATTTTAAAAATGGCACTTGGCATGTTCCTCGACTGAAAAGCTCATATGAGGTATGATCGCTGGCAGTCCAGAGTTGCCAGACTGGCTTTGGCAATGTTGCTACCAGGTTTAAAATCAATAAAGAATTCTAACATAAAATACATTTTTTTTAAATGACACCATCGCCATCCACATGTATCCTACGAATGCTATAGAGCACAATTATAGGCAGAAAGAACAATTAAATGTTTTACAGATAAAAAGAAAAATGCCAGTTACAGCCCCGGCAGAGCAATAATAATAATAATAATAATAATAATAAAAAAATGATCAATTGTGGACATCTTTAAATGACAACTTGCGGTCTAGTTACAAAGGCGGAATGACACCCTGCTGGAAGAGAGATACGGAATGCGACAGGGGATTTTCAAGTAGAGACAAGCAAATATGCAGGGGGGCCTCCAACTATACTACAACGATACGTAGAAATTTAGGAAGTTAGCTTTCCAAACAGTTATTATGACGTAAGTGAGGATGCAGTTTTGAGAATGATCTTCGGTGACGTCTTTTGAATAGCCTAGACTTCGTTTTCACTCTTTGCGTGATGCTCTCCTGACTAATGCCCAACCCGACTCGCCGTCTTAACCTCAAAATTCATCTCTCTCTCTCTCTCTCTCTCTCTCTCTACCTTGTCAGTAGTCATAACCGTCATAGGGGCTACGATGGGTTTCTGTAAGACCCAAAATCGCTTCGATTACAGCCGGCGAGATAAAAGGGGCAGAGGCACGTTCGTAATGCATTCATGACTTCTCTATATTGTTATGGTAAGGCAGAATAAAGTTCGAATAAAAAATGGCGACAGCCTTCAGAGAGAGAGAGAGAGAGAGATTGAGAGAGGAGAGAGAGAGAGAGAGAGAGAGAGAGAGAGAGAAAGCGGAATTATACCTCACTTTTCCTTGCGCATTGCTCGCGTAAATGTACGTGCTTACACCTACGTCATCTTTGTGATACTTAAAACCATCCGATCAGGTCAAGTCAACAATGAAACCATAATTTAACTGTTAACAAAAATAGTTAAAAGGAACGCGTGTGTATTGGGTACGAGCACTCAAACAAATAATGATGATAACAGTAGCAGCAACATCATCAGTAGTAGTCCTAGTAGTATTAGTAAACCTTTAACGAGTGTATTTATTCGTAAAGCGAGGAATACCACGTGAAATACACAAATCATAAGCAGAATAATGCACAACGAGAAGATACCGGGTAACACCAATAATCCCAACTGCTTCTGACAAACCTCAGAACTGAGTCAAAAATAATTCGGCGCAGCTTCATCACACTGCTTCGCAAATGCCCAGGAAACGAGACTTAAAACGGCGACGGGGTTGTGGGGGGAGGCTGTGGTCCCAGCGACCAGACGCAGAGAGGAGCCGTTGCAGAGACGCAAATGCTCTCGAAATGATGGTACTTTAGGGGCAGTAATGTCAGTCGCAAAAGCCCGAGTGTCTGTGGCTTTTATAGCTTATCACTTCTTCCGAGACTTGTTAAAACAGAGGAAATGCTTCTTAAGAGTGTCCAACACATGAATCATGTTTCATAGAGTGTAATACACGTTTTAACGACGGACATTTCTCTTGTTGCGTGTTTTCTCTTCTTGACTCATAATGACTTGATGTGTAGGAAGCTCGATGACTGGGATTTTTTAATAGCCAAGCTTTAATGACAGTCAGAGGATTCTCTCTCTCCCTCTCTCTCTCTCTCTCTCTCTCCAAAACCCAGTAAAACATGTGCCTGCGTACACATTCCATAATTCCTTTTGTCAAGTATACTAAATATGTTTGCATAGTTTGTTCAAATATCCATTATCGAATAATTATTGTATTTCTTACCACTCCTACGTTGTGTGACACAGGAAGAGAGATTAGCGTAATTTATATAGTATATTACAAGCACGAAGATTTAACCGCAGAATGAAAATTAATAAAAATGCAAGCGTAAGAAATGTTATTTAACAATTAATACACACATATATATATGTATATATATATATATATATATATATGTGTGTGTGTGTGTGTATATATACATACATTATATATATATATATATATATATATATATATATATATATATATATATATATATATATATATATATATATATATATATGTATGTATATATACATACACACACAAAATGTGCATGTACCCTACAGAGAGAGAAAGACTGATATTTACTATTATTGCTGACAGCTGACATATATACATTCCGGTCCTAAAACCGTGTTTAGATGTTATGCCATGTAAACCAGTTTGTTGAGTTACTTTTGGAAATTAAAGACCAACCGTAGGACTGGATGGGCTTATAATTGGATTATAACATATTTGCTGCTAAAGGATTTCCTTATAAGTTCGATATAATGAAGACGATTGTCTTCATTATATTTTTGTTCAAGAGGTGTATAAAGACAAGTGGAACAAAAGAAATTAGTTTGATGTACAGACAGGTAAAAAGTAAGAGAGAGAGAGAGAGAGAGAGAGAGAGAGAGAGAGAGAGAGAGAGAGAGAGAGAGAATATTACAAAATGCACATCAAAACAGCGAACGGGCAAGTAACTAAAAAATCCAACAGTCAAGACCAAAATAGCACTAAACCTTTGCATTTGCAGGTGACATTACAGCCCCCAACTGTAGGCTTTTAACTTGCATCACACTGCTTGAAAGATTGGCCCGCAGTAAAACTGCAAAAAAAAAAAAAAAAAATAAATAGTACTTGGACGTTGACGGCAATAAGAAATGCCACCAAGCTTGTTTAAAAGTACAAAACGGGAACCCTTCAGGTGATGATATAAATTATTATTTATTGTGCCTGTTAAACAAAAGTCAATACAAATTCTCTTAACATTAACCTCTTTTATTTCATAAAATCGTTAACAGCTCAGAAAAGAAAGTCTGTTATATTTTTTTTGGGGAATAATATGCACTATCAAATTATAAGCTCTAGCACTACTTCATAAGCAACCATATTCTAATACATTTGAACAAAATTACTTTTATTTTATTATATTTTGGCAGGGGACATTTTCTCCTGAAAAACCCCAATAGCTTTATTGTTCAGTTATCTCGACTTTGCACTCTCCGAGTAACAGGTTTGTGAAAGCTTATGGACTGCATCAGTCCCATCTCTATAATAATAAAATCCGAGTGGATCTGTCCTGTTTGTACGCCCTGGGTGGGGGTTGTGTAGGTAGGGGATGGGGAGGGTAGGGGAGACATGACACATCCACCCTCCTCTTGCAAACCTGTTTGTCCGTCCCGGATGTGAGCGGTGTAGGTAGGGGATGGGGAGGGTAGGGGAGACATGAAACATCCACCCTCCTCCTGCAAACCTGTTTGTCCGCCCCGGAGGTGGGGGTGGGGTACGTAGGGGATGGGGAGGGTAGGGGAGACATGACACATCCACCCTCCTCCTGCAAACCTGTTTGTCCGTCCCGGATGGGAGCGGTGTAGCAGGGGATGGGGAGGGTAGGGGAGACATGACACATCCACCCTCCTCCTGCAAACCTGTCTGTCCGTCCCGGATGGGGGCGGAGTAGGTAGGGGATCGGGAGGTTAGGGGAGACATGACGGGCAGCGCTGGGTTCCAACGCAGCGCAGCGCGCGCCATCAAACTCGTCGCGAATAAAGTTTGTGAGAGGGTTCTAATACAACTGATGTCCTTGGATATTATCTGACTATCAATAGCTTAATTTTTGTCACCAAAGAGCCCAAGTCTAAAGGATCCGGTTCACTTATTACACCACAATGTGCTCTTGGCTCTGTTCAGTATCTTAATATACCCATTCCAGTAAGACTGATTATAGCTAATTTCGTTATTACTTACTCGAAAAGTATTAAGAGAGAGAGAGAGAGAGAGAGAGAGAGAGAGAGAGAGAGAGAGAGAGAGAGAGAGAGATTTGATTAAACTTGGCTACATAAG
Source organism: Macrobrachium rosenbergii (assembly GCF_040412425.1). Lineage (NCBI taxonomy): Eukaryota > Metazoa > Arthropoda > Malacostraca > Decapoda > Palaemonidae > Macrobrachium > Macrobrachium rosenbergii. Next base: position 2,163,532 of record NC_089760.1, on the reverse strand, counting down.
AAATGATAAAAAATGCCAGCTCTCTACAAAGAACTCAACCGAAATCACCGAACTACTGCGAATGAGAAATTAAACTTTGGAACGAAAACAAAAGACAGAAAACAATACGAAAACACTCTAATATTGGTGCCAGCATCTAAAAAAAAAAAAAAAAAAAAAAAAAAAAAACACGTCAACCTGAATGTTCGAATCGTTAATCACCGCAGGGGAAACCGTTCACTTAAATCATAATCCTTCAACTCTGCTCATTTATGCTGCCGAGAGATTGAGTTTCTTAAGCGAAGCCGATTTCCTGCTCAAACGTAAGTACTGGACTAGAGAAGGCTGAAAGGAGTTTCTTAAAGGAGAGGAACTAAATAGCGACATGTCAGGGCAGACAAGAATAGAGAGAGAGAGAGAGAGAGAGAAAAAAAAAAGAGGAAAAGTTGAAAGAAATTAAGAGGGGGGGAAAAAAGGTTGAGTTTGCAAAGCACCCCTTTAAACATCTATCTGTCCATCTATCTATCTATATATATATATATATATATATATATATATATATATATATATATATATATATATATATATATAAATAACACGTGTGTGTGCGTGTATCCTTTATTTACGTATTCATTAATATTTCCCTTTTAAATCAAATACTAATATAGTTTAGCAGTCATGAGGCACGTTCATCGCGGCCATTTAGATAAGGAGCATGGCAGGGTCCCGATAGAGAGAGAGGCCACTTCTGACCTCACGAGGAAGCACCAGAATCCGGAACCCCAGGATGCTCAGAGTGAAACACTAAGAAACAAATCAGACTGGTAAAAAACAACTAAACGGTCTTTAAGTCTGACATGCGCGTTTTAATTTATGAAAGATTTCATTTAGAAGTGACGTTTTCGGATAAACGTTTAAAAAATAATTGTCATTAACAAAATCTGTCAAAAGGCGCTAAACATGTAATGAACGATCGAGACGGGGTCCCTATTCTCTCTCTCTCTCTCTCTCTCTCTCTCTCTCTGACAAGCACACACGCACGAACGCGTTCTCATTAGCCTAACACTCACTCTCATGACATACATATTGATAAAAAAAATCAGTGTACAGTTCACCAACTTTACGAAAATGGAGATGGGGGTCATTGCAAACTTGAAAGAAAATAAATAACAGTACAAAAAGTAGTACAAAAGACAAAAAAGGAGAATGTTACGCACAGAGTTTTATATGATCATGGTATTCTGCCAACCGTTCTGTTTGAAATAGGCATACGCCGAAAACAAATGAACGGTGTTCTTGGACGCGAAAGCAGAGAGGTTTGCAAATGTCAAGGGAGGAAGAATGTAAGAAGAAGGAGGTGAGAATGGAGTGTAATGCAATTTTGCAAGGAAAGATGAACAGACTTGGAAAGGAAGAGCAATGACGAAAGAAAGAGGAACGAGGAAGAACTAAGGAGAGAGTTGGCATGGTTATACAAACTTCACCGATAGAGGAAAATGTTTTGAATCACACAGCATGAATACAGAGAAAATAAAATCGACCCTTTGACCAGTTCACGCACAAAATGTGATAGAAGGACGACTGCAATTCATTTTTCTTTCAGAGAAAAATGATTTTAATCGGCGCATCAAGTGAAACGGAAGTAGAGGCAAAGTCAGTGATCTTGAAATTAAAGAAACATAATCAGAATCGTTTGAGAATTTACTAAAAAAATACCGCAGAGGATATAATAAAAAAACTAGTAAATATGAAGAAGCTCGTGTTTGCTTCAAAAAAGAAAAAATAACCATAACATGAAAGGAAATTCTGAATTAAGGGAATGTACAAAAATAAAGGAGGTCATCGCTTATGGTATATACGGGGCCGAGTAAGTCTGCATGAGGACACAACTCGACTCTAAAGAATATCATGGTTTTAGAAAGGAAACAGGTAGTGTGAATCACGTGACTGGCAGGAAATATTTGTTGTGTAAGGCACTAGCGGATCCAGAAAAATTTCATTGGGTGGCCCACCAATTTTCATATTATACATACACACACACATACACACACACACACACACACACACACACACACATATATATATATATATATATATATATATATATATATATATATATATATATATATATATATTATTTCTCTAATATTTATTATTTTTTCCCATTTTTATATTTCTCATTTATGTTATTACCTAAATCTTCAATAGTATTATTTTATCATTATTTTTCATTGGGGGGAGGGGCCGGCACGTGCCCAGATGCCCTCCCCCCCTCTCCCTGGATCCGCTAGTGGTGTAAAGTCTGAAACTACATTTGCAGAATTTTGGAAGGAGTATAAAACAGAGAATTAAGAAAATGAAACGGCGGAAATGCAACAGAGAATTCAGAATATGAAACAGCGGAACATCAGAAAGTATGATTTGGGCAACGGTCACACTGGGAGTGAGGCTCTTCACATTACAAAGAAGAGGAAGCTTTCTAAAAGAAAGTGGCTAAAAGTGAATTGATAATCGCTAAAAGTTTTCACGTTGTTTATAGACGGAGTAATAAATATTCAGGAAATTTAGGAAGGCAAGGAAGAATGGAAAAGTCGACAAATGTGGGGAATAATAACAATAATAACGGCATGAAAAAAATAGAAGTCGCGTAGGAGAGTAAGATGGTGGTAGGGACAATATATGAGTCGACGTGGTGATCGTTCATCAGATATATTTAATCTTACAGATACTATAGAGTAATGGAAATAAAAATGAAAGTTCAAGCCATAAGTGTACACTGGCCTTGTGGAAAAAACAGTCTCTGTCTCTCCAAACTGAACAGAAGTGAGGAAATCATTTTGATTTTGCTCCACATGAGGAAATCATTTTGATTTTGCTCCACATGAGAAAAAGTAATTCAACGTATGAAAACTACAGATGGGCATGACGGAACTGTCAAGCAAATTTCTCTTGAAGAAAGAGCAACAGAAATGCTGAATGTCTATAAAAGAAAACAGCGACTGAGTTAAAAATAATATTCTACGAATGTGAAATATAATTGACGGTAACTGTGAAAAGATTACTGGCAGCTGAAGTGGTTACATCATGTAGAGGAACTGGAAGATATTTAAACAAATGTATATATATGCAATTAAATTTCTTCAGGCGCATGACATATAGAAGAAGGTAGACCAAACGTTTATTATTCCGATGATGTAGAAAAATAATTAGAAAGAGCGGCGACTTATATCCTAAAAGGATATAAGGAAACGTCATTGGTAAAAGGCACAATATCCAATTGGACTTTTTCGACAAATAAGACTGACAATATATAATATATATATATATATATATATATATATATATATATATATATATATATATATATATAAATATATATATATATATATATATATATATATATATATATATATATATATATATATATATATATATATATATATATATATATATAATGTATGTATGTGTGTGGTGCAACTATGCTGTTCTTCCTTGAAACGCAAAAAGAAAAAAAAGTGAGATCCCAAATTATGTTTATATTTCTCAACTTACACAAAAGAGTTTTCAAGTTTTCTCCCATCTTCTGCGTACTTGGTTACTAAAATATCTTAATTAACAAGTCCACAGAAGATGAACCAAAGCTTGAAGGGTCTTCTGTGTAATTTGTGACCTACATACAGACATTGGAACCCATGTTTTTTAATACTTTTGTGGAAGTTTTTCCTGTGTATTATATACATATATAGTAGAAGGTATGAAATACAGTATATTTTTATTGTTAAACCCTTTATGAGCATAGTAATGGAAATAAACACTTACTTAGACTTTTATCATTTATGGCCAAAAAAAAAAAAATCAGATAAAACACCCTTATCTAAGTTTTTTGTGCACCAGCAATGAAATCCCCTAAAAAAAGTCCATTATGACAACTTTATTGACAATTCCCCTTCAAGTGTTGACTTCTGTATGGGTCTCGATACCTAGAATCCTAGAGTTTCTAGACCATGAGACATACAGCACACTACGACCTCATTAACCGCAACATCACCAGTTTAGAAATGTTAAGTGCATGATCAATACAGAGCGTTTCTTACTGTGTACATAACCAAGAGTTGATTAAAGACACTGTACCCACCGTTAGAATTATGCAACACTGAGATAGGGGGGTAATTTGTCTGCGGAGTTCAACTTCTTTATATCGAGAGTGTTTACAATAAAAAAAAAGGGGTATCTTGACTGTCTGAAAGGTCAATGTTAGAGGAAAAATGAAGTGTCCTTCACTGGGTTACGAGGATTGTAGTTATCACACTCAACATACTTGATAAGCCCAGCAATAAATGATAAAATGATTCGATTACTTGGAATACCAAAACTCATACAACACGCAACCACATTATAGCAAATAATGAGCCACATTATAGCAAATAATGCATGTATGTATGTATGTATGTAGTATGTATGAATGTATATACGTTATAGGTAGGTATATATGGAATATGTGGTCGTCAGAAGCGCAGTTTGCAGAACAAAAAGATTGATTTTATAAAATTTTATTTACAGTTACATAACAGTTAAGTCAGATACCGTAACTGTAAGGACTAAAATGATCTTCCCAGAAGTAAGTTAAGTAAAGGAATGTTATTCATAGACGGTCTTTGCATCACATGTAAAATTAAACCGATGGAAAAGCTAAATGGTATCCGAAGCAAGCTCTGTCCTTCTGATAGAGGCATCCAACAATCGCATAAAAAAGCAATGTTCGAATATCAGTTCCTTTCATTATGCAAGGACAGCTGCAACAAGTAACAATGTTCTTATTTAACTGACAGATGAAGGATAACCATTCAAAAAACAGGTTGCTAATCAACTGCTCCAAAAATTAAGCTGACCAAGCATCAGCAGATGCCAACAACGTCCAAAAAAATAAATAAATAAATAAGAAATTGAGCTACGATCACTAATAAGGGACGATAATAATCACGAGAACCGAAAGATAAGGATTTCCAACGCTTCATCGGATGGGGTGGGTAGAGCTCTCGGCTAGCACGCTGTTGGCCCAGCGTTCGACTCTCCGAGCTGGCCAATGAAGAATTAGAGGAATTTATTTCTGGTGACAGAAATTCATTTCTCGTCATGATGTGGTTCGGATTCCACAATAAGCTGTATGTCCCGTTGCTAGGTAACCACTTGGCTCTTAGCCACGTAAAATAAATCTAATCCTTCGGGCCAGCCCTAGGAGAGCTGTTAACCAGCTCAGTGGTCTGGTTAAACTAAGGTATACTTAATCTTTTTCCACCGCTGAAAAGCTGAGAGAAAGTGTACTGGGATGTGTCAAAGAGCCAACTAGTCTAAAATGTTCTAAGTTAATTTGCTATATACAAGGAAGATGATGACGAAAAGAAGACGAAATCATCACACAGAATATTGGTCCTACGTCACTCTTAGCGTTACATTGCCCTCTATTATTATAAAATATTGCATTTCCTCTATCTAGCCACTTCAAAGTTATTTGCATCTTTAATCTACATCGACATAAATTCAGATGAAAGCGATATGGAAAAAATATTTTAGCAACTGTTCTAAAACGTGGAAAAATTGATCAAATCCGTTAACATTTCGCAGCGAAGAACGTCATCGAGACGGCCCATAACTTCGGTCATTAAAGCTTAGATCACATACACCTACAGCTATATCAACGAAGGCAAACCTTTCATTTATGAACTTTTAATACCAAATCTAAAAGACCAATTCATCTCGGCTTTACCCGAGAGAAAATTACAAGTCAGTCGCCTTGGTTTAAATATCTTGCCACTTCACCATTTCCAATTAAATACTAAAATAAAAAAAAGTACCCATGTAATCGAACGTTTAAGGTTATCTCTCTCTCTCTCTCTCTCTCTCACACACACACACACACACACACACACATATACACACACATGCACTAGTACCTATTTTACAGGCGTAGATATAAAGTGTTAAAATGTAGGTGAAGGGCTATTAGCAGCTAAAATAAGCAATTCGTCATACCTAGACCAAATCATGATTTTTAGCCTATGAAAGCCAAGCACTTAAGCCTGTCACCCATTCAGGCATTAAGACAGTGAAAGGACTGCATATCTGTTAATCAGCAGCTGCTGTCCCTGAAATCTCGCCCATCTGAACTGTGACTAATAAAAACTCACTGTTTTTCCCTTATTCTTTGCAAAATTTATGGCTTTGTGGTCATTCTTCTTTAAGTTAGGAACTGATAAGAGGAATCTAACTAAATATTGGTAAACCTTTACTACAGACGGCAACTGACGGCCACAGGACAGGATTTCATGTGGGTGAACTTTATTCGGTGAGTTACTTCAGCGCCGCAATACATGGATTCCCACAAGTGGCAACACTAGAAGAGAATAAAAAGTGGTGAAAAACCTACAAACATTGCTTACTGTTTAGAACGCGATCATAGTTATTTCCTTTTCGGCATAAATGAATTGAGTAACAGGGGCTTTAGGATCGAGCTCTACTTGTCGGTTCAATGACTGTTCCGATTCTCCAAACCATTCCTTCGATACGCACAAAGAAACTTAACTGTTTACCATGGTGAACATGTTCAACAATTATCATGTAAAAAAAAGCATTTCTCAATCCTCACGGGAAAAAATGTATATTATATGGATATCAGAATCTCACTGAAACTGTTTATACTGTGTAATCGTTGTCATTGTGTTTATTATTCAATTACATCGCCGGAGAAATTGGCAGGTCTCTCTCTCTCTCTCTCTCTCTCTCTCTCTCTCTCTCTCTCTCTCTCTCTTCTTCATTTTATTAAAATGGCATAGAGAGCACTTACTCTGCCCATTAGCGAAGAACTCAACTGCTAACCATTGCTGCAAATTCAAATCTTTAAAAAAAAAAGAGAACAATTCAAGGAAAGAGGAAAAGATATCTCACATTGTGTGCGTTTTTTATGTCGCTTTTTCTTTCCTCCGCCCTTCCCCCCGTCGCCCACCATCTGTAGGGCATCCGGGAATACTTACACATCATAGCTTTTATGATAGGGTTTATGGAGACTTCATAACCACTCTAATGTACATATTCTTACCTTCCATACGTCATATCCAAGCGGCGTATCCTACCTGGATTGCGTTATGGCCCCCTTAAAAAGCGAGGTAAGACCGGAGGCCGGGGATGAGGAAGAAAAACTAAAATAACACTAACGAGGCAAAAGAAGAGAAGCAATGGCGATAAAAAGAAGAATAAGACGCACAAGAATGCTTTATCAATCACAGTTTTCTCCTTTTATTCGTTCCTCTCGCGCGCGGCGCTTCTTGGGGTCTCGGCTCCATATAGGGGACTTCGCGGAAGGCGTCGAGGAAGGTTTTTTGGAACTACTGAAGACTCGAAGTGTTCCGGAAAATATTGTAGAACTATTATACCTATCGTGAATAATATTTCGTAGACAAAGCTACGGCAACAGAGAGAGAGAGAGAGAGAGAGAGAGAGAGAGAAGGAAGTGTTCCGGAAAATATTGTAGAACTATTATACCTATCGTGAATAATATTTCGTAGACAAAGCTACGGCAAGAGAGAGAGAGAGAGAGAGAGAGAGAGAGAGAGAGAGAGAGAGAGAGAGAGAGAGAGAGAGAAGACTCGAAGTGTTCCGGAAAATATTGTAGAACTATTATACCTATCGTGAATAATATTTCGTAGACAAAGCTACGGCAACAGAGAGAGAGAGAGAGAGAGAAGACTCGAAGTGTTCCGGAAAATATTGTAGAACTATTATACCTATCGTGAATAATATTTCGTAGACAAAGCTACGGCAACAGAGAGAGAGAGAGAGAGAGAGAGAGAGAGAGAGAGAGAGAGAAGACTCGAAGTGTTCCGGAAAATATTGTAGAACTATTATACCTATCGTGAATAATATTTCGTAGACAAAGCTACGGCAACAGAGAGAGAGAGAGAGAGAGAGAGAGAGAGAGAGAGAGAGAGAGAGAGAGAGAGAGAGAGAAGACTTGAAGTGTTCCGGAAAATATTGTAGAACTATTATACCTATCGTGAATAATATTTCGTAGACAAAAAACAGCAGAGAGAGAGAGAGAGAGAGAGAGAGAGAGAGAGAGAGAGAGAGAGAGAGAGAGAGAGAGGAATGCTAGATCTCTCGTTCCCTCAACCTGATCGTGAGCAAGGCAGAATAGAAAAACAAGGGGGCGAAAATAAATCACTCCTAGCAGGGGGGACGTGTGATGCTTCGTCCTCCTTGCAGAGAAGCCAAGAATTTTTTCTTTATATAGACTAAGGATTAATCTTAACCATTCCGATACTTTGAACATTCTAGAAAATTGTTAATGGGAGATATGTTTTAGCAGTTCGCGCAGAGAGTTTCGTAGTTAAAGCACGGATAGCATATACCGAGAGAGAACATGGAAATATGGGGGGGGGGAAAAAAAGTCGCGAAAATAAATCACTGCTAGCGGGGGGTGATGGATCCCCTGCCTGGAACCCTGAGTGCCATATGGACATTGATGAAGCTTTACATTATGGCGTCGTTATGGCTTGTCGAGAACTGTCCAGCCTTGGAACTAGTAAAATCTCCATCAGGGTTGCAAGGTCCATCATGGTTAATTATTAGATTACAAGCCGGGACCTCCTCGTATATTTGATGCGTGGTAACCTGAGACTTCCCTTTCGTTTGCTTTTGCAAATATTTGCTCTGTTGCACTTCTCTTCATTCACGCTCTTCAGTGATTCATTCTTGACGAAATTATTTATTTGATAAAAGAATATTAATGAAATTTTTTTTTTTTTTTTTTTTCAAAAATATCTCGGTGATTTCACATTGCAAAATACACATAAACAAGAACTGCTTCTGAACATCTGAAAACTCTCTCAATGCACCTTTTCAAGAAAATGATAAATAAAATGCAACGTCGACGACAATTAAAACATCGCATCACCACTCGAACGAATTTTACATATTACAAAGACGCAGCAGTTTTAGATGATTCAGAGTTGAAGCAATAATCTTTGCACGAAAAATTCTTAGGTCTCTCTCTCTCTCTCTCTCTCTCTCTCTCTCTCTCTCTCTCTCTCATGCACAAAGGGGAAGGCTGAGCGAGAGAACGCCGGGCAGGATCTGCGAGTTCAGCCAAGGATAAAGGATATGAAGAGGCCACTCTTGGTTCTTCTGTTTGAGATCCCTGAATTAAGGGAACTCGAGGATCGGTGCATTTACTGTTTGTTTTTCATTATCTTTTACCATCACAATCTGTAGTAGTACTACGAACCAGCGTGTTCCCTCCGCCACAGTTTCTTCCACCTGCTCCTTATGCATAAATGTGAGCTCAACAAACTGCGGTATACTGGGGGATCGCCCGTTTCATTACACGGGTTAAGACCATCTCTTCAACTGTTATAACAACGACGTTCTGAAACATATATATATATATATATATATATATATATATATATATATATATGTGTGTGTGTGTGTGTGTGTGTGTGTGTTAGAGGAAGTCGTGCGCTACGTGTTACCACTGCCGTCACTTAGGGCTAAATGAAGCCTAATCGATGTCATTCGCCGAATGCTTTAGAACCAAACATAACCGCCTTTACTCCTTCATCTGCCTGGCACCTATATCTCCCAGTGCCCTATGTCTGCTCAATCATAGAGGCTCCCCGACATGTCACGGCCACTTAAGAACACGTAGCGAACTATGTGAGGACAACATAACGCTACTGTAATCTCTCTTTCTCTCTCTCTCTCTCTCTCTCTCTCTCTCTCTCTCTCTCTCTCTCGCAGGAAGTGTATATGTACTTTTTCATGCAATTTGTATAAATTCTTAATGTTTTTTTTTTTACTTTGGAACGCTCTGTGGCGGCCTGATATGGCCTAAAATTACTATTTTATTGGCATCATAGAATCCTAATTCTGTGACGATTTCTGAGTATTTTATTTATAACTTATGCAAGACTCAGATAATGAGCGTTTTTTCTTTATCTTTAAATCTACAGGAGGTTGGAGAAGGTTGCGTTTTCACGCGTGTGTGTGTGTGTGTGTGTGTGTGTGTGTGTGTGTGTGTGTGTGTGTGTGTGTGTTATCGAGGTATCTTGAGAAGAGATAAAGAGGACTGAATGAAATCTGACACATATATTCACTGGGGTTCTTGCTCAAGCTGATTAACTTTCTGGAGAAATCTGCTGCTGAATTGATGCGAGGAAGGTAATGTTCTCATATGTGTGCTCCTGTTTTGTAATCTACTCCGACATTGTTATTTTCTATGAATTATTCTGAATGATCTAACTTTTGAAGACAGATTACCTTTACATGAATTAGCTCCTCTTATTAATCTAGTGGAAATGCATTTCAAATATGAAAAAAACTTGTATTTTTTTATGTAATGTTAATATACAATTTTAGAACAGTAAAATTAAATTTAGTTCTATGGTAATCATATTTAAGTTAAAAATAACACATAACTTTATGACCTGGACTCTTACCTACATAAAAATTGAATTGTTTTTAACAAATGATTTCTCTGATTGATCCCCATACTCAGTTGATGATATCTAAGCATCTGGTAACTGAATGTTATGTTATGCATATTTTTCGGAACTGGAAATGGTGTTCCACCTTAAAACAAGTCTTTCAAACAGAGCATGTTTACACAAAATGAGTTGTTGAAATCATGAACTACCTACAAAACGTTACAACAGAGCTCTGGCATCATCACATTAAGAATATCATCACTATTCGTATTATTTTCCGAACCAGATCGGATTAATGTAACAGCAAAATGTTATTCGGTAACACCGCGACACGTTACCGGTTATGAGAAATCCATTGCAATACTTGTGATGCATCACGGAATCCTACAAATGACATTATCTATTCGTTTATTAGGACAATATTATCATTACTACTTAACTTAAGGAAAAATGAGAATACACTTGAGGACTTGTTTCTCTCGCAGATTTTACACTCATGACTCTGGACGACTGAGCAATAACAAGCAGGTTGAACTAAAGAACTGGTTTAAAATGGTTTTTGATCTGAACACCCGTTAAAATGCATGCCTGTCCACTTTCTTCTTCAACCCTAGTAGGTACCAACGGAAAACTGCGACTCCTTGTTTCTTGTCCAGATCTTTTATGTTTAAAATTTAAGGAGATTGGGGATAAAGGAATGCTAGTGGTTCTGACAATCTCCAAGGGACCTAGAAACACGTCGATAGGGACATACAAAATGTTAAGTAAGGAGACATTTTACCATTTCCTTTATGATTATGATATTCACACATGTGCTTACACTCGAAACGCTTGCAGGAAAATGTCACTTTTGCCGACATGACATAATATTCTTCTCAAGGTTATACGCAGCAATAATACGTAAGTTTCAATTCATGAACAGCAAGATTGTGAGGATATCCTTGATGATACGATACGTTATAAAAAAACTTGTGGCTGACCTTCGATAACATGAAAAGACACTGATATCTAGTGTTAAGCTTGTTCTAAAACTTCAGGAATAATACGCATGACGTGGAGTGAGTAGGTTTATAACTAATATAATATGTTCAACCGACATTTCTTTGTCGTTGTACTTCGCACAAACTAAAATATTTTACCGGTGTCTAATAAACTATATATGACTGACATATATTCTTAACACCAAGAAATACGTTTTTTTATCTTTCTCCCTCGCACTTAATGTTTTTTCATTCACCGTACAAATGTTTTTCTTCTTTATCGTTATAAAAACACTTCTTTACTCATTAGAATTATAAACACGCACTCAACGATTTTTGGGAATAACAGATACCATTTCGAAAACATTATTTTGGCTATATACCCTTTCCTTACAAATTGCTAAGTAACCAGTTGGTTCTTAGCCACTTTAAATAAGTCTAATCCTTCGGGCCAGCCCTAGGAGAGCTGTTAATCAGCTCAGTGGTCTGGTTAAACTAAGGTATACTTAACTTACAAATGAACCATCAGGCAAATTATTTTTTTGTCTCCATTATAATTTGTAGTTTTTATTATCACTAAAACAGGCTTATTCTAAGTTTCCTATTCATTTTTTTTATTCCCAAAGAGAAAGTGAAGTATATTTTAAGCATGTATATTTTCAGAAAATTTCACCGTTTCTACACCCCCCCCTCCCCTGTTTACATGTTGAAAATGGCTTATTTGTTTGAAAGTGAAACTTTCCAGAAATGCAATTAATGAGTATGTACAAGCGCTGGTATTCCTGTTTCTCCCAATGAATATGCATTCTTATGAAGCATGCTAAGAGACCATAAATAAGCCTCTAAGAATGGGATGCTCACAAATAAAAAAAAAAAAAATAGCAGTAGCATTTAAACTAACATGCAAGAAATTACACACACAAGTAAATACATATTGGAAGTGTACTTTAATCTACCCCAGAACACAGGAACTGAGACCCAAGACTGACGAAAGCCACGGCCCCAGAACACAGGAACTGAGACCAAAGACTGACGAAAGCCACGGCCCCAGAACACAGGAACTGAGACCAAAGACTGACGAAAGCCACGGCCCCAGAACACAGGAACTGAGACCAAAGACTGACGAAAGCCACGGCCCCAAAACACAGGAACTGAGACCCAAGACTGACGAAAGCCACGGCCCCAGAACACAGGAACTGAGACCCAAGACTGACGAAAGCCACGGTCCCAGAACACAGGAACTGAGACCCAAGACTGACGAAAGCCACGGTCCCAGAACACAGGAACTGAGAAGACTGACGAAAGACGGCCCCAGAACACAGGAACTGAGACCCAAGACTGACGAAAGCCACGGCCCCAAAACACAGGAACTGAGACCCAAGACTGACGAAAGCCACGGCCCCAGAACACAGGAACTGAGACCAAAGACTGACGAAAGCCACGGCCCCAAAACACAGGAACTGAGACCCAAGACTGAAAGCCACGGCCCCAGAACACAGGAACTGAGACCCAAGACTGACGAAAGCCACGGTCCCAAAACACAGGAACTGAGACCCAAGACTGACGAAAGCCACGGTCCCAGAACACAGGAACTGAGACCCAAGACTGACGAAAGCCACGGCCCCAGAACACAGGAACTGAGACCCGAGACTGACGAAAGCCACGGCCCCAGAACACAGGAACTGAGACCAAAGACTGAAGACGGTCCCAGAACACAGGAACTGAGACCCAAGACTGACGAAAGCCACGGTCCCAGAACACAGGAACTGAGACCAAAGACTGACGAAAGCCACGGCCCCAGAACACAGAACTGAGACCCAAGACTGACGAAAGCCACGGTCCCAGAACACAGGAACTGAGACCCAAGACTGGCCACGGCCCCAGAACACAAGGAACTGAGACCCAAGACTGACGAAAGCCACGGTCCCAGAACACAGGAACTGAGACCCAAGACTGACGAAAGCCACGGTCCCAGAACACAGGAACTGAGACCTAAGACTGACGAAAGCCACGGCCCCAGAACACAGGAACTGAGACCCAAGAGACGAAAGCCACGGCCCCAGAACACAGGAACTGAGACCCAAGCTGACGAAAGCGGCCCCAGAACACAGGAACTGAGACCCCACGGCCCCAGAACACAGGAACTGGGAGACCCAAGACTGACGAAAGCCACGGCCCCAGAACACAGGAACTGAGACCCAAGACGAAAGCCACGGCCCCAGAACACAGGAACTGAGCCAAGACGACGAAAGCCACGGCCCCAGAACACAGGAACTGAGACCCAAGACTGACGAAAGCCACGGCCCCAGAACACAGGAACTGAGACCCAAGACTGACGAAAGCCACGGCCCCAGAACACCGGAACTGAGACCCAAGACTGACGAAAGCCACGGCCCCAGAACACCGGAACTGAGACCCAAGACTGAAAGCCACGGCCCCAGAACACAGTAACTGAGACCCAAGACTGACGAAAGCCACGGCCCCAGAACACAGGAACTTTGAGGAACTGAGACCCAAGACTGACGAAAGCCACGGCCCCAGAACACCGGAACTGAGATCCAAGATGACGAAAGCCACGGCCCCAGAACACAGTAACTGAGACCCAAGACTGACGAAAGCCACGGCCCCAGAACACAGGAACTGAGACCCAAGGCTAAAGCCACGGCCCCAGAACACAGGAACTGAGACCCAAGACTGACGAAAGCCACGGCCCCAGAACACATAGACTGACGAAAGCCACGGCCCCAGAACACCGGAAATGAGACCCAAGACTGACGAAAAAGCCACGGCCCCAGAACACCGGAACTGAGACCCAAGACTGACGAAAGCCACGGCCCCAGAACACCGGAACTGAGACCCAAGACTGACGAAAGCCACGTCCCAGAACAGAACACAGGAACTGAGACCCAAGACTGAACAGCCACGGAGGAACTTTTGAGACCCAAGACTGACAGAAAGCCACGGCCCCAGAACACCGGAACTGAGACCCAAGACTGACGAAAGCCACGGCCCCAGAACACAGGAACTGAGACCCAAGAGACTGACAGGAAAGCCACGGCCCCAGAACAGAACAGGAACTGAGACCCAAGACTGACGAAAGCCACGGCCCCAGAACACAGGAACTGAGACCCAAGACTGACGAAAGCCACGGCCCCAGAACACAGGAACTGAGACCCAAGACTGACGAAAGCCACGGCCCCAGAACACAGGAACTGAGACCCAAGACTGACGAAAGCCACGGCCCCAGAACACAGGAACTGAGACCCAAGACTGACGAAAGCCACGGCCCCAGAACACAGGAACTGAGACTCAAGACTGACGAAAGCCACGGCCCCAGAACACAGGAACTGAGACCCAAGACTGACGAAAGCCACGGCCCCAGAACACAGGAACTGAGACCCAAGACTGATGAAAGCCACGGCCCCAGAACACAGGAACTGAGACTCAAGACTGACGAAAGCCACGGCCCCAGAACACAGGAACTGAGACCCAAGACTGATGAAAGCCACGGCCCCAGAACACAGGAACTGAGACTCAAGACTGACGAAAGCCACGGCCCCAGAACACAGGAACTGAGACCCAAGACTGATGAAAGCCACGGCCCCAGAACACAGGAACTGAGACTCAAGACTGACGAAAGCCACGGCCCCAGAACACAGGAACTGAGACCCAAGGCTGACGAAAGCCCGGGCCGGAAGCTACAGCACAGCCTCAGATTTGAGAATGACGGTTAAATGACACCAGGAAGAGCAGTCACTAAAAGTGACACCATAAATAGCAGCAAATAGCCGATGAAGCATAACATAACTGGAAGGAGGGAATGGTGAGTGGCGGATGGCCCCAAAGTTAAGTTTTTGTTATACTTTTGCTTGGGGATTAAAATACTTACGGGTGAATACAGAAATATATATTATCTTTTTTCCTTTTTTCTTCGTATTGAACATATTCAAACTTTAATCATACCTCGTCAAATAATCTTATTTCAGTTTTATGTGGTGTATATATATATATATATATATATATATATATATATATATATATATATATATATAGTAACATTATATACTTATGTTGTATGTATATATATATATACATATACATATATACCAACATACATATACACACATACATACATACGTAAGTATATAATGTTACTAACTCACACGTGACTTTTAACTTGCAAATATTAAGCCTCAAGTACCCATCAAGACTGAATTCACTTGACCTTATCTTCATGAATAACTAAAAACCAAAAACAATTGTATACGATACTGCTGCCCTCTTCTGTACCCACACAAATTTCATTAATGCCACCTAACAAATATCTGTATCAGACTAATCGATACCTAACATATCTTCATTGCTAATTTTTCACAGACCGTATATATATATATATATATATATATATATATATATATATATATATATATATATATATATATATATATATATATATATATTCGACCTATCAGTAAGCATAAAAACCACAAACTCGAACCATCGTTTGTCCGTGTTTTCCTCTCTACCCAGGGGTGACCTAAACAAGGGCCTACGTACAAACAAACAAGAACACGAATTTCTGAGCATAGGTGTTCAGGACAATGTGACGGAACACCAGCTGTTCAAGCTGCCAAATTTCCCAGACTCTGGCAACCGAGTGACAGACAACCCGTCCTAATGAAACTATCTGTTACGAATCTCAAAAACCTCTGAATCTCAGAAAACAAATGACGACTAAGAAAAGAAAGAAAAAAAAAAACATAACAGGGAACCCGCAAGACTTGACGACTCCAACGACCCTTAAAAGAACTTCTAATTATCTAATAGAACCAGTAATTACCCAATAGAACCCTAACTGCGACTTCACAACCTTAACAACCAGTGGACGAGCCAAACCCCTTCACACAGACAGACAGACAGAGACTGACTGGCGGGAAGCGAGCGCGACAATGAGCATTATGTGTAATTATCATATGAACTCAAATTGCCTGATGGCATTGGTGACAGCGGCGTAACCCACCCTTGTCTACAGCAGTCACCGTTTTGGGGCGCTGAGGGAGGAAACGCAGGAGTGAGAACGGTCGATCCTGAAAACAATCGCCTAATGAACTTCATTTCTTTGTGTTTGTGAAATTCAAATTTGAGATGGAAGCAGGAGTGAATTAACGTTGTGGGCATGAGATAATTGAAGCCATTTCGTATTCTGATACCCGACATCTCCTGTTGCACTGATTAAATGATACGACACTGCGGCACGTGACGTATGACAAGCCTATACTCCTACTGACAGATCCGTTTTCATTATCTCGCCCGTTCGCAATAATGCCAAAGGGTATTTCGAGCTCGTTCGCAACAATGCCAAAGGGTATTTTGGGCGCTTCGAAAACATCCATCCACTAGCAAAAATATTAAAACGCGCATCAAAGTTTGATTTCTAAAGCGGCGAAAGCAATTGGATCGGGCATCAAGTGGAGAGAGAGAGAGAGAGAGAGAGAGAGAGAGAGAGAGAGAGAGAGAGAGAGAGAGGAATTCAATCATAACCCCCCCCCACCCTCTACTTTCCCTCCTACCTCTACAGCCTATTAACTGTAGACTCCCTGAAACATCACCCATTGCCCTTGATTTCTCCCAGTTACTCTATTCATCTCAAGAAAGGATTCCACAACGGTGAAAATGCCGCAGTAAAGGATGCGCGGGATACGTCCTTCGTGTGTCTTATGTATATTAGGAGGCAAGTGTGGGTTGGGAAGGAGCGGGAGAAGTCCTTCGTCCTCACAGTGCTTTTTCCTTCAGGTGGATGTCCCAAGTAACACTAGAAGTCTGCGGACTGCGTTGATGTCTTATTTCACATCAGGAGGATGTTCTGAGATTAAAGGGGGACAGGTCCTAGGGCAAGGAGTCGAGATGTTCACCCTTCGAGATTCTGAAGAATTGATGAATGTAGGATATTCTTTCTTTACACAAAATAAAGCAAAAATATTTAACACTGCATAGAGTACCTAGGCTTTGTAGCAATTATCACTACGAGAAATTCCTAAGGCGAAGAAAGAACAAGAACTTAACACATGTAACGTGTACAGTTCCTGTCCTTTTTTTTTTCTTAAGTACAGCGAGAAGAGTTATTACTAGTGCTGCTACCTTAAATGAATTCAGTGGGACATCATGCTAAAAGCAACCACTCGTCAATGGCTATTATTTCATAAAAAAAAAAAAACCACATTAACTTTTGAATTAATTTTCTCTTTCTTCAACATCCTGTTTCTGCTGACATATAGACATTAATAGAGACATAAATTTCCGGAAGAAATATAGATTCATAAATCACAATTACTCCGCATTACCCCGTACTTTCAAGTCCACAATTAACTACAAATGAAGAGGGTCTTGTCATTCTACGTCTGATTGCACCTTGACTAAGAAATGGTTTGAATTTTAATAACTCTCGTTGGATGGAACGTCACATAAAAGCGCAGATCAAAGGGACTTGATGGAGCAACGAGAAATCTTAAAAATGGAGAATATAAAAGAATGACGGTCCCCCAAAGGGGACAGCAGGAAGTGCCGATACAAATCACTAACACTCCAGTTGCGTGTCCTTCGGAGAACGACGGTTACAAAGCATAAAATATCATAATCACAGAAAATTCTTTCCCTATTCGATTCTGAGTCCTCTTCCATCGACGAACAAAGAAATAAGCAACTTTCCTCCGAAGTCTCGAACAGAGAAATGGTTGCTTGTGCTCCTTATGTGACACTGATGTCTCTCTCTCTCTCTCTCTCTCTCTCTCTCTCTCTCTCTCTCACTCTCTCTTATCTTTTCGTCTTTTCCTTCTCCTACCATTCTCAAAGACTTCATCTATTTAAAACGGCTGAGAGGGAAGGGGGCTGTTTGATGGACTCGATCACCCCAAAAAAAAAAAAAAAAGGGCGAATCAAAATTATGATCCCTCACTTTTGTTCGGCTGAACTTAATTTCATAATCATCGAGAGTTTATTTCTTGTATTTTTTAATAGTAAAAGCTTCTATCTCCTCTGTTCTCATGACAGTTGACAGGACAGGCTGTCTGTCACAGACACCGCATAAGGAAATGTACACCAATGATAGCCTCGCGGTGGAGGTAGTGGTAGGTGGTTAAATAAACATTTATCAATGACTATAAAGATCAAACCCCGATGGCGTGATCAGTGCAATAAAAAAATGTCCTCGTACAACAATTATTCGACAATATATGATTCGGAGGGCGATCATTTTTGGCAATAAAAACGTTGCCATATACCTCGTTTATTTTAAAACTTTCTCATCATTGGCCAATTTACCTATATCAATTGTAGCTGACTGGGCTATACGGAAGGAGATGAAGAAGGGAATAAGTATTTATTACCAGGAGTTTATTAGTACGTAGTTATTATCCCCTTCCATTTGTAGTTGAATGGAAGAGAAAAACACCGACAAAAAAACATCGAAATGGAAGTCAAAGCATAACTAATTGACGATACTGTCCAGTAACAGAGGCGTGTCAACTTTCATTATAATGTAGATCAAGGATTACTCACCCACCAATCCCTTACCCTCCCCCCAACCCCCTACTCTTGACACCATACGGTCTTCAGCCCTTTCCCGTAAGACTTTTACCATCAGTTTTGTACTTGTTTATATTAGTGACATGGCTGTTTTTTAATTCCCCTGCATATCTGCTTATAAACTTGATGAAAATTTATAATCAACGCTCAAGAAGTGAGAGAACTTTAAGGAAATTTTCAACATCCATTTTACTCAAAACACAGAGTATGGTACATATGATATCCAACAAAGGGCCAAAAGAACATTAAATGTTTCTCGCTAAAGATAAAATCAATTCAAAACCTATATTCCTTAACTGAACCACCAAATTCTTGTAACACGGAAGGATACAATGAGATCCAGACCTCATGGCAAAATATCATGAAAATACATTAAAATGATCGACCTTCAATTCACAGCAATAATCAAAAGCCTTAATTCACAAAACGCTGTTACGTGTCGCTAAAACCCCACGATATTAAGGCAAACTTACACATATGTAAAAACAATCCATTTTCAGGAATTCCAAGGCAAGTGCGTCTCACATCAATAGAAATTTCACTTTGAATTCTTTGACTGGGTTGTGAAGGACTTTTTGGCTTTTCTAGAATAAGATCTTTTCTTTAAATCCTCTCTCTTATCATTAGTACCTCTGCCCTATTTCCTATTTTATCCCAATATATACTATGTCTCAAATGTTTTAAATTGTTTCATATTTCAGTGTAATATAACCCTTTGTTATCATGTTGACATAAAAAATTTGTAACCCACAGTCAAATATAGACCACTTACATACTACAATCCTTTCCGCTTGGGAAAGGCAACCTAAAAAATTACGTTGAAGAAAAACTGAAAAAGGAAGAGTTCATATTTTTTCAGTGTGAGAGAGAATACCGAGCAAAGCTTAGCATGAGCCACTCCTGCAAATGAGATCATATCAATGTCTCTGTGGGTTCAAAGGACCAGCTCATTTGCAATGTCTAGCGTTACGATTGACTGGGTATAACTCTTGGGCGTCAACGATGACCTCCCTTGACCCCCGGGGAGGAGGACGAACGAAACTATTTGTGAAAGCACAGGAACATACAACCTCTTCCAACCTCTCAACCCCTTACAAACTCAGCTCTCCCTTGAACCACCCTCTTCCAATCCGCCCGCCCTCTCTCTCTCTCTCTCTCTCTCTCTCTCTCTCTCTCTCTCTCTCTCTCTCTCTCTCTCTCTCTACGGTACTTCCTCGTGTGAGCCAATTCGAACTGGGTTGACTTCGGATGATTTTTTTAGAGTTTTTTTTCAAACGTGAAATACATGCGTATGCGCGCGCGTCATTTACGCAATGTGATATTTACATACATTTCATGAAAGAACTCCCTCTAATTTTTTTTTTTTTTTTAAGATAACGGGAATTAACCCTGAACTTTCCTTTTGTGGCATGCTTCATTTTCGCCACGTGACCGGCACCGAAGCTGAAAGTTTCAGTGACAGTGAATGTGAGAATAACCTACAATAAAAAAAAATAGGTACAAGTATACTTTATCGCACATATTAATAATACAATAAACGTATGATAAATTATACAAGGCTATAATCAATCACTGATAGAGGCCACCTGGAATTCAGGGGGCATAATGAAATACTTAATTTTTAACTTTTATTTCCTAGTTGCAGCAAAAAAAACTATATCGAGATGAAAAGAAGTTTTTTCTTCCTACTGACGGATGAGAAGATGCACCAACAGAACCTGTCCTTCATTAAGCCTTTTCGATAGACGAACCTCGTAAGTCCTGATGGCAACATATTGTCCTTAATTCGTCTCTCTCGTACTTAGAGAAATAAGATAGAAGGGAATGTAGGACAGACAATTAAATCGAACTTCCTGAGTATAGTTTGATTTTTTTTTTCAGTTAAAAGAGAGCTCTCTTATCGAGTAAGGATATAATTCGTCGATCACTATTCGCTCTTGTTGTAAGGAGTATAGTTCCTTTACTTTTCAAAAGAAAAGAAAATAGAAAGATACCTTTAAAACTGCCGCTTCCGGGTCGGCTTTCTCCCTCTCTCTCTCTCTCTCTCTCTCTCTCTCTCTCTCTCTCCCTCTCTCTAGTTCCTCGTCGGACGAGTCGGTATAGTTCTCGGCTAGCGCTCTGCTGGGCCCGCGTTCGAGTCTCCGGTCGGCCAATGAAGAGTTAGAGGAATTTATTTCTGGTGATAGAAATTCATTTCTCGGTATAATGGGGTTCGGATTCCACAATAAGCTGTAGGTCCCGTTGCTAGGTAACCAACTGGTTCTTAGCCACGTAAAATAAGTCTAATCCTTCCGGCCAGCCCTAGGAGAGCTGTTAATCTGCTCAGTGGTCTGGTTAAACTAAGGTATACTTAACTTTGTCTCTCTCTTTCTGAAGTGCTTTTCAACCAACTGCCCTAATTAATGATGCATGCATCCCACGTGTATAAACTAAACATCAAATTCTTCACTAAGAAATACACGAAGTTCCGAACAAAAAAATTGCATCTCAACCCCAAAAATACTTTGACTAAGTTTACTAGTTTTTCTTCTGGGGTTACCCAACACAAGCTCCGTTACTAAAAGTACGAGGGACGGAAGACCTTCTTATTAACGAGTAATGTGTTGTACACTTCGACGGCAAGGTGAAATAGCAAACTGACTTGAAACTGAAATCCTGGATTTGTTATTCTCTTCTCTTGGAGATTAAGAGAGACAGATCTCCACTTTATACTCACTATATGGCATCATGGAAGACTACTAAGCACTTGACATCAGATCAATGCCGAACAGTTTACATCACTCTACTGAGACAAAATCATTATAACAAATGACATTACAATATTATGAATAATATCAACTCGGAGCCATGCCAGGAAAAGGGATGCTACATCTTTGTATTGGATATTAAAGAACCTGGTAATCTATTTCCGGAAAAATCCCAGGATGATTCAAATAAACGTTCACTAAGAGACGCCTGGGAAAGAAATTCATTTTGTTGCATCCTTGAAATAGAATCTGGCTGTAACCAGCTTTCCAAACTGGAAAACATTTTCATCGCCAAATGCAGATTGACCCGACCCCGACCGGAGTTTAATTACTTCGCAGCAAGTCGCGCAACAAAGAGGCGAAGCATTAGGAAATTCCCATCAAGGCGTGATCGATTTATGCGAGACTGTAAACCTATATGCAAAATTAAACGCGACCTTAATAGATCAAACACTTTCGAATCCGTTCCGAAGCCTCGATTCGCGAAATGTCTCGTTGCGTCACAGCTTCTTCGCCGACTGAGAAAATCGGGACAAAAAGTTTGTTGTGAAAAGGCCCCTCTCAGTCGCTGCCGAACGAACACTTTTGACAATAATTTAGAGTTTTATTGGGGTAAGCCACTTTCACCTGACTCCATCCAACCCAGATAGTGATCGGGCCGCCTGCTGTGAAGGAATTCAATGAGAGATATTAACATTAAGTTTAATGTCTTCGGACAAAATATGTACATACGGGAATGAGGAACGGGTCTTGTGAATGGGCTCTTAAAGCGAATCAAATAAAAATGTGATTAACGCAAAAGGAATGATGAGGAAATAAAAAGAATAGATGTGATGGCTAATGCTTAATAATCTCTCGGCATACTTGCTGTCCGTAAATGGATCCAAATTAGACAAGGCGAATACCTGGAACCAAATTTCCGCGAAACATAATTATTAGCATAACCTTGTTCCGTACAATGAATGCCAGCGTATCAATATAAACAAGATAACGTGCAAAACACGTCTATAACTAATACTGTTTTATAAGAAAAAAAAAATTAACAAAACATCCTTATCAATCATCATACACATTAGCATAAAAATACCCATTGTCTCCCGCCCGTCCGATTGTCTGCCTTACTGTAAAAATATATTCACCTCATGTTTCCTTGACTCCAACTTTCCCGTGCGTGGATCACATCAGACAAAGACAGGCTGCGCCACTTGTATCCAGAGTCAGGGATCTCCTTAAACGTCTGGAGATCTAAGCAATTAAAGTGGACAATCGTGCGAAACGACTCTCTTGTTGGTTTGACTGTTTATAGGAAAAGCCAATGAATAATTCGCCGTACTCAGCTGGCTGCGAGAATAACTAACCTCGCTGACATCCACATACCAAGACTACAAATGCAGAAGCTTTCGGGGTTTAAGGTTATACGCGTTCCATCAATTGTTATATTCTGTGCTATTCAGTGCCTAATGCATCTTAAGTTATTTGTATTAATGCATGTTAGTTTCTCTCTCCCTCTCTCTCTCTCTCTCTCTCTCTCTCTCTCTCTCTCTCTCTCTCTCTCTCTCTCTCTGTTCATATCTCCACCACAGGCTTTTGTGTTTCGCCTCTTCTCGACTTTCTTCTCTACATAGTGATCGTTCTGCCTCTCTGAAAGTTAAAATACTTCCTTCGTCCCCTTGACACAGCTTTACAGTGGCTAAATTCTCCCTCTGTTAAAATATTTATCGTGTCTTTGTATCGGTCCTTTACGTGCATTCTCGTCTGTGCGGACGCCTCTCTCTTCCTTATACTTGATTATCCGCATCTCTCTCTCTCTCTCTCTCTCTCTCTCTCTCTCTCTCTCTCTCTCTCTCACACACACACACACACGCCAACATATGCACACTAGCACGCACGCACACACAGACATATATATATATATATATATATATATATATATATATATATATAGATAGATAGATAGATAGATAGATAGATAGATATATATACACACACATATATATATAATGTGAGTGTGCGTGTCGGGGGTGTGTTTGCGCGCTTGCATGCTTTAAGTCATGACTGTGGCTTTTCTCAGCATTCATTCTCTCTCTCTCTCTCTCTCTCTCTCTCTCTCTCTCTCTCTCTCCCAATATTAATATCCATCAGCAAGCTTCGCCCACCGTGAATTGTATCACAGACCGCCCACATTAATAAATCTCACTCATTCTGGCTGCTTAAAAGAAGAATGAGAGAAAGAGCCCATTACCTCTTTCTAGGGCTCTAATGAGACTGGAAGTAAAGTAGGGCAAACCCTGATTTATGTAGGAGCGGATTTTTATGACAAATCAGCAAGAGAAATAAGAAAAGCCCTTTACGATTCGTAGCTTGTTTGTATATACTGGAAAAACACAGGGAAATACGAAAATCATATCAATAAATAAAATCAACATATTGCAAACAGATAATGTCGACACCGTCCTCTTCAATACCTTATTTGCTTACCTTGGCATGGTCAGATTCCTCGTCTTTGATGACTAAGCTCTTAATAGAAGCATTATGGATTAGCCACCGTTGTGAGGATCACTGTATAATAAATAAAAGGATTTCATAACCAGAAAATGCAAAGCTTAATAAGGTGTTTATAAGTGAAAACATCCATTTGCTTATTTCCAAACGTGGCGGTGAATTCCTTCATAGACATAAAATTCTTGTTGGGTGTCCTTGTGGTCATGCAGACTGATTAACCAAAACTATATATATATAAATAAAGATAAAATTCGCTAAGGAAACGGAAACACTGGAGTGCTGCGAGGCCTTTCGACATTACGTCCTTTACTTAGCAGTGTTTCCGTTTCCTTCGTAGATTTCATCTTTATTTATATATTCATCACGTTCCATATTTTCGTGATTCAGTTATATATACATATATACATATATATATATATATATATATATATATATATATATATATATATATATATATATGTCTGTGTCTATCATATTTTAAATATAATTTTTTCCTTTCCATAGTTAATCTAAATCTAGGTTCTTCAAAATTTCCAGTATCACTGCTTGCCATTCGAAGGTACCATGAAATGAATCTGTAAGTGCGTGTGGTTATATTTTAGAAAATGAGAAACAGCAGTTTGACATTAGAGATTTTGCCTTTTCACCAAAGTGAATCTAAATCTAGGTTCTTCAAAATTTCCAGTATCACTGCTTGCCATTCGAAGGCACCATGAAGTAAATCTTTAAAGGCGTGTGGTTATATTTTAGAAAATGAGAAACAGCAGTTTGACATTAGAGCTTTTGCAATCTTAGATTTCCAATTCACAATCAGACTGTGAATAAACCAGTTCCTAAATAAATTAGGGCTATCTCTTCCTTTGCAAATGATGATTCTCATTTAATCTCTTACCCTCTCCGTTCTGTACCTTCTTATTCCTTTGGAAAACTTGAACTCACATAAATAAAGTTCCCTGGTAACAATTTCATGTTCCCACATGACGTTGTCTAAACGACATTACACTAACTGCTAGAGAAGATGAACAATGAAATTCAAGACAAGAAAAGCAACATTGTTCTACTATTTTCTTAGATAATACAGCAGTTTCCCCATTGTAACTGTTATGCAAATGAAGAAATTATTAATAAAAAGTAGTACGAATAGAAAATTTTGTTTCATGGAAGCATTATGTATATAAGACGTTTCAACAAAACGCATACAAAACATCAACAGAATCTCCGCTCGATAAATGAACGTCACGTCATAGGTTTGTAAAAAAAAAGTAAACCCCAATTTTGAACGACTAAAAAAAAAAAATAGACAAAAGAATCTAAGATGATCGACAAATCACCATCAACATGACAAGTTTACTCGGAAACAGGTTAGCAGAGTCTGCTCAAAATCTGAACTGATCTTATCTTGTTCGACAATACGTCATCAGAATCTGAGATGACATCTCGCAGAAATCGTCAACTTCCAACTTTCTACGCGGTAAATTGGCAAAAGGAACCTGAGCTGTTGGTAAAATGCAACCTGGACTGAGTCGACAAAAGAAATCATGAACAAGAACTAAGGCCGTTCTTTGTGACAAGCAGCCAAAACTGACCATGTTCGACAAAGCTTGGAGCAGGCAATGATTTGGACTCACACGATATCAACTGGCTTTTAGTCTGTCCGACAAAACTGGCTTCCATGTTCGGCTCTGTTGACAACTTTACAGGACTGAACCACTGGACAGTGTCCTCTTTTCCACAAGATTTGATGAATACAGTTACACATGCATGATCTTAGTACACAATAGCAAATCTTTTCAACTCACCACCTAATTTTCTCATGGGTAAAGTTAGTCCATATTCAAGGGAATTAGAAAGTACTTCTATTAATGTTGCCAAGAATAATTGTATTGGTTTCCGGTAAGAAAATTGGCTATACCAAAGGATGAATTACAAATGCTCTTTACAGAGGACACAGTGAGAGATGCATAAAATATAGTTAAAAATTATTATACACTGAAGACAGACTTCCCTATAAATGCTGTCAAATTATTTTTCCTCTTAATTCAGAATAACAGAATGTTAAAAAAAAAAAGCAACTCTTCATGACCAAAAAACTCCATTTACGTTACATATAACACTAAAAATCCTAATTTTCCATCTCAAAACGAAACCTCTACACCAGAGGGGGTTTAGATTGAAACTCATTAACGGACAACTTAGGGAAGACGAACGAACTCGAAAAGTATTTTCATTTTTATTTGTGCTATTGAAGTTTTATATCATGACAGAGATATAAACATCTGAAGTGCCAGCACTTTATCTCATCAGCAACCTGGCTAAAACTAGAAGAGATTTACATCAGCTCATCTGCAATGTCGACTGTTCTTTTTATGCATTAACAGCACTTTTCTTTTTTTTTTTTCTTGATGCCTCCCTTGCCCACTGCAACCAGATTATGAACACCAGAGTCAAGCGTTGCCATTAATCCTTCTTTCGCATTCTAGAAATCTTGTGATTCCATTAATCAAAGATGAAGTATAGCATCCAATGAAGGGGAAGCCTATGAACGTCATTACTCTTTCTCTGTCTCTCTTTTCTCTTTCTCCCTATCTCCCTCCCTCTCCTCTTTCTTTCTTTCACTGTCGGGCACTATCCTTTACCCGTCCGTATTCGACCAGTGATGAATAAGTTACGTATGCCTTAGTTTTACCAGACCACTGAGCTGATTAACAGCTCTCCTAGGGCTGGCCCGAAGGATTAGGCTTATTTGACGTGGCTAAGAACCAATTGGTTACTTAGCAACGGGACCTACAGCTTATTGTGGAATCCGAACCACATTATAGTGAGAAATGAATTTCTATCACCAGAAATAAATCCCTCTAACTCTTCGTCAGCCGGCCGGGGAATTGAACTCCGGCCCATCGAGTGACAGTCCGAAGCTCTACCGACTCACCCAACGAAGGGCTTTCACAGTGATGAATAGGTGAGCGAATGAAAGAATAAAAGGGAATCAGTCTGTAAAAGCATGCTATTCGCAAAATACGTAAGCAGGTTTAGGGGAGACTGAAGCAGCACCCTTCCAGGGTTCAATGACTTGCATCGCAGGAGGAGAGGACTCAGACGGGGCAAAGGATAACGAGGAACATGATGACGACGATGATGACGCAGGAACGTACGATGATCAGAGTGGAAGGAAATAATTAAGGCAAATAAATGGTTCGTGGGATGTCGAGAACTTGGAGAGAGAGAGAGAGAGAGAGAGAGAGAGAGAGAGAGAGAGAGAGAGAGCACCGGATGAGGCTTGAAACGAGTTGATAATGTAACGGGGATAATTACCAGTGGCAAAGGATAACGTGGGGATGAGCAGTTTGTACGGATGTAGGAATTTGAGAGTGAGTAGAAGGAAGCGGAGCGAACAGAGGCATGGAAGAAGAAATTAGGAGGAGGGAGGAGAGAAGAAGCAGTAGCAAAAAGAAAGAATAACGGTGGTTGTGCAAAATACTACAAACAACACGAGAAATAACTACTCATCACAAGATTTCAATAAACTGTTCGGCTGGGGATAAGACAAGATCTTCAAAAACTACGACAAGACGCGTGAAAGAACTATTGAGAAAGGTAAAGGCGAACGAAATTGAGAGAGAGAGAGGAATGAAAAACGGAAAGAAGAGAAATCAGAGAGAGAAAAAAGAACGAGGAGGATGGGGAGAAGGAGGAAGAGGGAGCTAGAATAAGCGCCATAATAACAGGTGAGGAAGATTACATGCCAAAAGTTAAATGCAGAGACAATGACCAAGGCTACGGGTAATCAGGGGTTAGGTAGCAACAGCTGCTAGGTGGGAATCGAGAGCATTTCTGGCGGACCACATTGGCAACAACGCTGCAGCGCGGCGTCAAAATACGGCGCTCCTGGACTGGGACTTAGCTTCCTCTGGTGTGCAAAGTATAACTTAGTTTAACCAGACCACTGAGCTGGTGTATCTGAAGCGCTGGGGAAGGTAAGAAATGCAAGGCAAACAGAGTTATCAAAAGGAAATGATTCATTCTTGCGATTAAGGCTGCTGCAGCGGCAGTTAATACCCAAGTCCCATTTATCATCTTCCCTACCTTCCAATTCTTTTTTTACTTTTTTGTCAGGGAAGTACCAGTAGTAGGACCACCCTCATTCTCTGCCCTAAATGCCGAGTGTGGAGGTGGCGCGCAATGGCTGGTGATATACATCTATTTGATGGCTGCATCGAGGGGTCTAGCAGAGAGAGAAAAAAAAAAGAATTCTCGAGAAAAGAAGTAAGTACAGTTCATGAAAAAACGAAAAACATACAAAAAAATGCAACTCGCAGAGCACAATAGCGTTCCCAGTGTCTGTTCTCCATCTGTAATATTTCATCTGCAGGAGCTATACTTAAAGGGCAATTAAATAAAGATTGAAGGCTTAATCTACGCCAGTCATGTGACATTGATAATTACGGATATAGGATGTACCCGAGGCCAGAGACAGAAGCGAAGAGATCAAGAGATATTTTCTCAACCCAAGACCTACAGTTTGATACTCTTACCAGGATGATGATGGTGATGACTCCGGCGATGATGATAATGACGATGACGTTAGATACACAGAAACGAGAGTCTGGAGAAGATAATTAAAGGCAAGGCGTCAAGGGAAAAAAAGCAGAGAACTTTAATATCAGGAGATGAACTGGTAAAACCCACAATAAACATCCAAAAGTGATGTCCGTAGAGACGAAAGTTCGACACAGCGCCGATACATAAGCCATTTCCTTTCGGGTTCAAGCTGTAATCATAAACAAAGATATTCAGACCGGCAACAAAGCAAAAATTAGCCCGGTGGGTGACTGTTGCATAACAATAATAATATATAAAAAAAAAAGACAAAACACAAAGAACTCAAATGATGACACGGCGTTTTTTGTAATAATTCAAACCTTAATGAGGAAGCGAGTAATTGAGGAAAATGACTGATGATAAAAGCTGATAAGAGTGAATAAGATAACGACATAGATAAATAAACTTAATGAAATAAATACCGAGAGGAGGTGGCGGTGAGCAAATGAACAAAAGCATGAATGAGGCAATGAATGAATAATTAAAGCCCGAGTGAGTAAGAGACGGGGAGATGAGGGAGTAGGAGAGAGAGGAGAGAGAGAGAGAGAGAGAGAATAATTCGCAGGAGACTCGATCACAGACGGCTCAGACCTTCAAGACTTGGTCTAAAAGTTGCACCAAACAGCATTTACTGCCTGACAATTCGAAACAAAGACAGCAAATGAGAGAGAAAGGAAGACGTGTCACTACCTCAGAAATAGGAAGAGGAACAAACGGGAAGGAAGGAGGCTTGGGGGTGGGGGGTGGGGGGGGGTTGTGATCATAGGGAGAGAATAGGAGAGTGGGTTAGACAAAAAGGGAAGCTTGGGAGTGGTAATATAGAAGTACATTAAGCTCGTTGTAGGCAGCACGGAAGAGAGTAATGAATTAATCGAGACTAATAAGTTGTAGTTGGGGGTGTTAAACAAGGCATCCTGTCTGGAGGCCCCAAACGGGTTTTGTTTTGTTAGTCTTCGCGACTGACGCAAATGCTGAAAGGCTTTCGTGTCGACACGTGGGATCTCAGCAGTACGGGCAATTCCATGATCTAATGCGATGTATCCTCTTTGGACTTTTCTTCGATATATGTAGTAATCATGAGAGTCGTGTGTGTAATTTACATGGAAATACTTTAAATCAAAGAACGTGAAGGGCAACGTCTTCAGGAGTCTGAAATAGCAGGCGAACTCTCAACAAGGTGAGTCGAATAAAACAAACAGCTTAACACTTTCCCACAAAGGAACTTCAGCCCAGGAGCGGTATTTGGTGAAATCAAGTAAACAACGGCATACCTGGTTAAGGACACATGCTACTTCGTACTCTCGTTGTTCGAATGCTATAAAAGAAGGGATAATAACTGAGAAAGGTTTTATACGGTTCGTACTGACTTGCGTCTGTGACGACACTGAAAGGCCAGCAGAGGCTTGAAGGCAACAAATAGGCTGACGCTAATTATGAGTTAACCTAATTAATTCAAGTCACGAAAATTCTAGCAATCAGACCCAAAATATACCAAGAAAAAAAAAGGGGAAGAATAATGACGGAAGAAAAAAGGAACCACTTAGGCAATCTACTCATTTGTGATGATTATTAAGTCTCTCTCTCTCTCTCTCTCTCTCTCTCTCTCTCTCTCTCTCTCTCTCTCTCTCTCTCTCTTCAGAAAACAAATGCTAAAATGGCCTTGTCACGAATGAGTTATTAACAGGGTACTGATAATAGCTCATTCGTCATCTGTTATCAGTGGCCTGTATGGACACCAAATGACGGCAACTGTTATATGCATTATGGGTTAAGTTTCTCCATTAACTCTCATTTACAATAACAAAAAAATATTCATGTTCCACATCTTACTTAAACTACAGAAAGCCAATCTTTTAATTGAATTTATTTTCAAGTAAATTGCATTGAAAATAAGCTTTAAAAAATTGTTTCACAAAATATGAATTCCTTGCAGCGTAAAGATTTGTTTCTCATTCATACGCTTTACAGTTAACACATATATATATATATATATATATATATATATATATATATATATATATATATATATATATATACATATATATACACACAACTTACGCTTTTTTGATCTGGGAAAGGTTAGAGCCACAAGAGTACAAACCTGTGTGTTCTCAGCAAGTCTCTAAGGGTGAGGTTGCTAACCCATGCCATTTTCCCTGACTCCGGCAGACGCTGGTAGCACCAATTCACAACTGGGTGGAATGGTGGGCGATAAGAAGGAAACCATCCTCGGACCAGGCAATTGTAAGCAAGGGATGCACCACGTTTACATACACAAACACACTTATACACATATATATATACATATATATAAATATATATATATATATATATATATATATATATATATATATATATATGTATATATATATATATATATATATATATATATATATATATATATATATATATTGCACATATGTTTATTTGTTCTCTATTCTCTTAATGAGTTAATATTTCATACACCACTATCAATAAGAGATTTATCAGCAGACTCGACCAATTCTCAAGGGTCTTGTGGACATTTCTTCAGAATAAACCGAAGGTCGCCTTCCCTCTCTCTCTCTCTCTCTCTCTCTCTCCATCAGTTCACCTTTTTCTGCCACAAACTCATCTCCTGAAAACAGGTTCGTCAAGTAACCGTATGCAAATGAGCTTATAAATGCAAAACGCAAACTCCGTAATTTTGTTAGTTATGCAAACGACTTCTTTTTAGCCGTGTATCTGTAATTGTGTTTTATGACTTTCCAAAACCTATTTTGTTAGTAGGTATTTAAGCACTTTTTTCGGCCTCTAATAACATATAATCCTAATGTTGTGACTAAAGGCTGCTGGCCCATCATCGCGCTCTCCTCGCAACGTGAGCGCCCTTGTGGCTCGCTGGTAAAAGAGTCTAAAACACAGAGCACTAACTTGTCCTCTGTTCTTGAAATGTGACTCTTTTCTCTCATTTTAAATTGTTCTTTTCAAACTTAATAAAGAAAAAGTCTTACTACTCAAGGCGTTTAATCACCTCCAGATCTAGGAAACACGCGCTAGCAGCTACTTCTTAATCCAGTAATAAAAGGTTAACGAACTGAGCCTACTTATCAAGGAACGAAAATGTGAGGAGTGAACTAACAGAAATTAAGTTGGAAAGTTATAATGCCAAACGGTTTTGCCTTGGAACATTTACAAATGGTGACTGAGCATCGCATTCTACTCTGACCACCAAGAAAATCGCCAGTGGAACCTGTTAGCGCAAGGTCCCAAATTGAGTACACGACCCACACCTCCATTCCCATTGAGCCCATCACCACCATAGTTGCAGTATCTATAATTATCCTTAAGTCAAGGACCACTGAGGGCCAAAGTCGCTCGCTATCACGCCGTCGGGGAAAAAAAAAGCGTGTTCTTTGAGCGGCTGTTCGTCATCCGAAAAACATCACCTTACATACTTGAACATGCGAAATTCATCACTATTTAAATGAGCAAGGTGTTGGGGACGAGAGCGTTTGGGCTATTACTTAAACTCTTGCGGCCCTAGGCGGAGAGGGCCTTCATCTTTATGCAAGCAGCCACAGAGAGAGAGAGAGAGAGAGAGAGAGAGAGAGAGAGAGAGAGAGAGAGAGAGAGTGAATACTGAGGCGGAAGAGCGAACAAAGGTAGTGTTGATGGAAAAAATAAATATATGAAAAATAAAAATACTAAAAATAAAAATACTAAAACTAAAAAATGCTAAAAATAAAAATAGTGTCAAAAATCTATTGTGAGATGAAAAGGCAAGAGTAAATGACAAAAATCTGGCGCCTGGTAAGGAGGAGGATAAACGAGAAGACGAAAAAAGATGTTGAAAGAAAAATATAAGGTTAGAAAAGAAGGTGAATGGTAAGAAAAATTTCAGTTTACAAGTAAGCGAGAATAAACGTAAAAAAATTTCGAAATACCCCACTTGTGAAGCAAAAGAAGAAATGTACTGCTAAATTTAAATATAACGCACAGTATCTGCAGTACGACTTTTATGAAAATACGAATATTTAGACCCTAAAATCCCCCAAAAAATCGGATTACAAACTGCAATAGGAACACTCTTGTGAACACTTCATTCACCGACGAAAACTGAGGATTCATTGCCCCAGCACGAGGTCAGTATTCATTTTGTTAAGTATACCTTAGTTTTATGGCTAATCCTTTCCTATAATCATCAACTTTCACTTCCTTTACAGGTGCAGCGACCTAACTCTGTCCTCGGTTTCAACTATTTATACCATTTACTAAACAAAGCATTCCTTAACAATCTTACATATGCTCCTGACATATGCTCCTGTGTGACATTGTGGTTATTATATATATATGTATGTATATATATATATATATATATATATATATATATATATATATATATATATATATATATATATATATATATATATATATATATATAGCTAATGAACATATATAGCATATATTTTCACGAGCATGTTTTTCACAGAAATACATTCTGACTCACATCGGGCTCGAACCCCAGTCTTTTAAATGAAAGGACAGGTGCTACCAATTGACCTGCACAGGTGGGTCAATTGGTAACGCACTGGTCTTTCATTTAACAGACTGGGGTTCGATCTCGATGTGTTTGAAATTTACACACACAGACACACATATGTGTATGTGTATGTGTGAATACGTATATGCATAGACAGATAGACAGATAGGCAGACTGAATCTACTGATAAAGTTTTACGAGATGCATAAGTAATTATAATAGCCACAATGCCCTCTTAACTTCTCAATTTTTTCACTTTTTTTTTTTTATACGCTTGTCACTACAAACCCTAAGATCCAAATGGAAGACAACGAAGAAATTCTGTACGTCCGTAGAAAGATTCGAACCTGAATCCGGAGTATCGAAACGAGGTCAATTTACCTACCTTCTCGTCGTCAGCTGGGTGACTCGTTCTGATACGCTGGTTGCAGGTACGAATCCTGCTATGGACGTCAGAATTTCTTCACATTCTTTCATTATGATCTTAGGTTTTTGTAACAAGAAAATCCCTTCAAAACACTACGTTCCCACCAAATTGTTCTTCAAAACACTCACTGGATTATCTAATGGGTTTTTATTCGTTACAAGCTTTCTTGTTTGTCCAAGAAATACTTTTGAATAAAAACTATATATCCATATATATTTATAATATATATATACACACACACACACACACACACACACACATATATATATATATATATATATATATATATATATATATATATATATATATATTAACCTTTATTTGTATGTTCCATTCTATTCTCATACTTTCATACTTTCCTAGCAAATAATACCTTTTATTAGCATTCCAAATCAACATTTCATTTACGTACAGGTGGGTCGATTCGACAGTTCTTGCATACCTTGCAAGTTTTACTATCCCACATAAGATATTTCTCTTCTAAACCTTTTGTATTACTTCTACTACTTTTCTTGATACAGCTGTCATGTAATTCACCTCTGCATTTATGTTACATTTACCCACAAGGAACTATGCAAACAACCAATTTCCTTCTTTAACCATCCATACTAGCATTCATTGGTACATCTTCCTGCATTCTGCTTAACTTAATAAATTATGCTTTCTAACATTAATTCTTGATTTCTACAGTTACAGACCCTTTCAAAAGGTCTTTACCAGTGTTTAAAGCTGGTCTTCACTACTAGGCAGTTAATCGCGAATCATCTAAAACAACAGCCCTACTCGAATCAACAAACTCGCTCCCACATTGGTCCTTGCTCTTAACCCACTGAAAAATTCCCTGACACAGAGAAAACATCCCATGCTTTACACCCACTTATACACCAGGCCAATTGCTCTCAAGTCTACACATGAAACAAGCTTTGCTTTCGTCGTAAAAATGCTCTGACTGCTCTCGAAAACTGCATCGCTTTCAATTCTAATGTAAGCTTTCAAACATTAGCGTCTTTCATTTGCTTTCAAAAATTTCACACAGTTGTTCCATAACACTGCATACCTTCTTCCTTGCCTGAAACCACACTGGTCTTCTCAGCACTCCTATTTTGCGTCTTCCTTTCCATGTATACTAAGCAACAATAGGCTGCTATATTCTTATGAATATTACCTATTACCTAGACATACCTTAGAAGGTTGGAATAAAATTGTCTGGTCAAGTTCACCATTCATATTTACATGGGTAAAATACTTGTATTAAAAAGAAGTGATTAACACCTTACTGTACATTACCCAGTCTGTGAGCTTTAAATACTACAGTATGAAGCCTACATGTACGACTTTCTTGTCATAACCATTTTTTAATATGATTATGACAAGCAAGTCTCTCTCTCTCTCTCTCTCTCTCTCTCTCTCTCTCTCTCTCTCTCTCTCTCTTACTAATTTCCTTACTAATTTCCTTTGTATCTAAATTTGATCTTCTGTCTGAGTTAGCGATGTTCCCCATTAATATTTCCTTTAAAGCGTCAGTATCATCCACAGGAAGTAACATTCATAATAAAACCTCTTCTCCAAGAAAACAGTTTTCACTAGACACACATTTTACTTCAAGAGAAAAACCTTAGTTAACCTTTAAAAAAAATGGCATTCTAAACACAATGCAAAGTGAAATCTACTTTATTATCCAAATTTAACTCTTAACAAGAATCTCACATTTTGTGATTATGGTATTCCGCTGTAGAGCCGAACCAATATTTATTATTATTATCATTTAAGTAAGTATAACACGGATATTTTTATAAGACATCGTTATATACTTAGCAAACTGTCTACGGGTAGCTGCAAGTTGATTCCTTCGTTATAAAGGTATTTCCAACATATTAGATTGCCCTGAATCTTAACTATTAAGAAAACCTCCCTAGTGAACTAGCCTCTGAATACTTGATGTTCTCTCTCATAACAGAGAAACCATTCAATATTGAACGATCGAATGAGAGGACATTGGTTGTAACACTTGAGACTTAGCAAAAAAAGAAAGTTCCTAACTATGTGCAAAACTATGTACATTTTCTCAATAAAAGTTAAAAAAAATCGGTTCAAGGTACAATTGATGCTCAATGATTCGTTGAATTAAGTTACTAATTATTTGAAGTCATAAACGAATAACGGGTATGTAAAAGAATAATAACGCAATAGACAAGTTCGAGTATACATTTTACTCCGAAAGTTTAAGCCAAAATTTAGTGGCAAATGGAGAGAAAACGAACTCATTCAAGCAAGCACTGAAGAAAAGATCCGAAATTGAACAATACGGTAATAATTCTTGGTATCTGTAAAGGAATCTGCGGACAAAACCCCAAAGCAAGATATGATTTTACTCAGGGAAGTAAAAGAATCTCGAGATTTTTCAGAAACGATCAGGAAAAGGCGGTCTGCAGAATTGAAAGGATAAAAATGAACGACAGAGAAATGAAATTTCGAATAAAATGACATTTTCACAGAAAACTGGTTATATGGGTCCATAATATCCTCAAAAAAATGAAAGCGACGTTTGTGGAAAACCATGGAGATAAAAAAAAGAGACAAAGATGAAAAAAGGTATTGTAGAAAAAAAATTTTTTTTAATAAAAGGAGCGTCTTTTTATGTTGAAATTACATGTATGGAAATAACATTTCTGACAAGACGTGATATATGAAGAACAGGGTAGCCTTTCTTTGAAATATCAGTGGTGAGCTTTTAAAAAAAAAAAAATAGTTATCACGACTCCACATGAAGTGTTGCTGAAAGAGGTAACGCTGCCCCATGTGAAAAAAAAAATTACTGAAATGAGTAAAATAATTACTGAACCATTAACACAAGATGAAAACTGCGGATTCATTATAAATATGCTTTGAAATTTTTGGGTGCTGGTTTGCAATAATTACATGATGTGGTAACCAATTCACCGAAAGAGACCCTAGCTCAAAACATGAACCTTGCCTCATCAAAGATGACCACGTTGGATAAACTTTATTGCTAAGTCTTTACGACTGCCTGAACCCTAATCGAACCTACTCCAAACCAACTCGATCGAAGCCCAGAATAAAACCATAAAACCAAACCTACTCCAAACCAAGGCTCAAAATAAAACCGAACCTACTCCAAACCAACTCGATCGAGGCTCAAAATAAAACCGAATCTACTCCAAACGAACTCGATCGAGGCTCAAAATAAAACCGAACCTACTCCAAACCAACTCGATTGAGGCTCAAAATAAAACCGAACCTACTCCAAACCAACTCGAACGAGGCTCAAATTATAGCAGAGGTGAAAATAAAACTGGAAAACAATGAAAAGACTAATACCAAAACAGCCTTTCTCATCATTGTTACAAAACGCTCATAATGAGTTGTGGTGGCATTTCAAAAATCATTTCTTCCTTAACTCGAAATAGAACGTAATTTCTTTAACTGCCGATAGAAACGAGCTCTTGTACAACACAAAGAAAAAAAACTATTAGGTAAATTAATGGTTGATTAGGATGGTGTATACGCCTTTGAGAATAACAAATAGATATCCCCTGAAATATCTCGGATAAAAACTTAACAACCACAGTGTCAGAGAGAGAGAGAGAGAGAGAGAGAGAGAGAGAGAGAGAGAGAGAGCATGGCTTGCCCAATTGACCTAGAAGTTTAAGGAATAAATAAAAAAATGATAAAAACATTCAAAGTAAATGATCTAAGATGTCCAATTTACATAAATGGCTTAGGAAACCAAGGAACAAATTCTCTACCACTCAAAGAAAATGACTCGAACACCCAGTTCACCTAAGTGCCCAAGGATTCAAAAAAAAAAAAAAAAAAAAAAAAAAAAGAGCGAGAATACTGAAGGTGAATTGCTTGATTGACTACAAATAAACGTGGCGTCACAGGCTGGAATCTGGAACGGCCAGGCCTTCGTAGGGCGGCGTCTGGGATTCCATTGGAGTGCCTGACCTGGACCTCTGAGCTGAATTTCCTGTAACCTCAGGGTGGAGCTCATAGAAATGCACAAAATCCCTCGGAGCAGAAGAAATCCAGAGAAAAAATCGTAACAGATTATCATCGTGTGAGGAGAAAAGGGTGGGCTGGTCTAAGCTGTGATTTTATAAATGTGAAAATAATAACAAAGATGATAAAGATTACAACACACACAGCACTATTTACAACACTTACCATTGGGTAGAAATTTACAAATAATACCGAGAAATGAAATCTTATATTATCATAAACTCTTGTTAACATTCTCTATAGTTAAAAGTATTAGCTATAACGGCCCCTTAACTTCTCAATTCCCTCGTATTTTTAGCATGCTTTTAACTGAAATTCATTATAACAACGACCCCTTAGAA
This sequence comes from Macrobrachium rosenbergii, assembly GCF_040412425.1. Classification (NCBI taxonomy): domain Eukaryota; kingdom Metazoa; phylum Arthropoda; class Malacostraca; order Decapoda; family Palaemonidae; genus Macrobrachium; species Macrobrachium rosenbergii. Next base: position 2,125,353 of record NC_089760.1, on the reverse strand, counting down.
GTGCAACAAAAGCAATAAACGATAAAACAAATCTGATGCAACGAAACGAACGACAGATGTAAATAAATGCAAGACCGATAACTCCCAGAGCTGTCAATGAAATGCATAGCCATCAGACAAGTAAATATACCTTAAGAGACAACATAAAGATCAATCGACAAGCACAAACGGGAAGTGGTGATGAAGATTTCTTAGAAAAGGGAGATGAAAAACATGTAAATCAGGGAAGAATATGAGTATATATAAAAAAAAAAAAGAGAGAGTCCTTGGTGGAAGTATCAACGGCGAGTCTGACCGAGCTCTGACTTATATGGCTCACCCATAATCTGTATAATTTCGCTGCTTTGAGGAGAAGAGGGAGGGTGTGCCCCCCCGCCCCACCCCCGTGAAGGAGCAGGAAAGGAATAATGAGGGTGGATACGGGAACAGGGATAATGGTGACTTAAGAATAGGGGTAATAAGGAGAGGGTACTAGAGAACTGGAATCCGGTGATAGTGATAACAAATGGGTAACGATAGGCAGGAATGTGGTAACACTGACTCGGGCTAAGGTGACTGGAAAAACACAAAATAATGGTGTGTAAGATAACGTCATAATGAAAAGGGATATCACAATAGGAATAGGAGAGACAAACTGACAATGAACAGAAGGAATGTAACGGGAAATTGGGGATGGCGATAATTTAATAAGGAATAGGACCTGAGCAAGGGTGGAGGGATAACATACTCACGAACTGAGAATTATTATTATTATTAAAGTAGTTTAACCAGACCACTGAGCTGACTTTCAGCTCTCATAGGGCTGGCCCGAAGGATCTGATTAAAATACTAGGTCAAGGCCTGAAGTCAAGTGCTAGGACCCAATAAATCATCCGATACAAAGATGAATGAATTAAAATGAAATTAAAAACTGCACATGGGCACATCCTCTCAATAAATACATTTACTCAGACTTCCTTACATACATACTAAAACGGTATATTAAAATTCAGAATATGAATTAAACAAAATTTTTAAAGTTTTCTCTTTTTTTGTAAAATTCAAATGTTAAAAGGGTTTTCATGCTTTTATTATTTACTTATTTTTATATTTTGTTAAAACGAAAGGGAATGAAAGGTGAGAAGTGATTAGTGAATGAAGATTGACTTCGGGAGGGACAGAAAGTAACACTGAATGAAGGAAACGCAGTATTGAAAAAAAGAGGTATATGAACTGCGATAAAGAAATATTAAACCGGGCAAATGTAGGGGGCGTTTCGATTAGGAACACTAATTAGGAACAATAACCGAGTGAATCACAAAAATAAACGATGAATTCCAAGCAGAAAAATGAGGAGAGGGAAATAACCTTCACAGCGATGGTTGATAGCCTACGAGAAATATAGCCGGAAGGGAAAGCCAAGCCAAAAAGGCAACGGGAAAGAACTTGCAAAGAAGTGGATGGAAAAAAAAAAAAGGGAAGCATTACCGGCGTCTGAATGAAAAGAATGAGACAGAATGTTACTGGAAACCAGACACACAGAATGCGAACAGTCTGCAATGATCAAGAATTCCGTCAATAACTTACGAGCAACGTGTAAACACCGTAACAGAGACATTTCTCTCAAAAGACAAAGAAAAAAAAAAAAAAAAGCCGAAAAAGAAATGGACATTTGCGTAACAGAAAACCAATGGCTTTAGTTTGTCATTCGAAAGATATTGGGCGTTTATGTACAGCAAAACAAAGGTCCTTTCTGTGCAAGCACTGTGACTCACAGCCGTCGCCTGATTCTGATCTGGAGTCACCTCAGCTTCGTTGTGGCGTCGCTCTCTAAGGTGTATCGGGTAGGCTTGAGTGTAAAAGTCAAACTAACATGCTTGATCACTACCTTCAGTTTCCTTGGGTTGCCTGTAAAGGTCACACCTCCGAAATAAGCTGTTAACATCACTCTCTATTCTTTATTAATAATAATAATAATAATAATAATAATAATAATAATAATAATAATAATAATAATAATAATCTTTTGTAGAGCAACGAAGAAAATACGACACCAAAACGCTCCAGTTGCTCATAGTATAATAGTGATAAATTGCTCTAGTTGCTTATAGTATAATCATTATAACTTGCTCTTGTTGCTCATTGTATAATAACGATAAGTGAAGCGCACTACGGATTCAAGAAAAAGCATTTGAACCAATATAAAATATACCTCATTAATAAAGACTCAATTCATCCTGTATATTTCAATATAATGGTAAGGTGTCTTCACGAGCATATCTAAAAGCTGTAAATAAATCATATTTCTTTTATTGATCATACTTCTTATAGATTATACAACAAAAACCAGAAATACATAGGAAAATATGCCTAATAGGAAAGGGCTTCTAGGTAAGGTTAAAAAAGAAATGCACAACATACTAGAAGACATAATCACCCTTCTATGTCACACCATGACATAAAATTTTTAGTTTATAATTTAATTTATGAATATTTACGCTAACGCACGAAATGCAAAAAAAAAAAAATAATAATAATAATAATAATAAAAATCTTAAAACGGTACCTTTTGGGAGTGTCGCTGCCGTATAAATCTGATATACGAATTTATATAAACGGAATTTGTAGTACTTTTGAGTTTAATCGATGAAAAGTATAAAAAGGGATACACGCACAAAATACAGATGGTTATGTAAAGTTAACAAATATACAAAGGCCTATATTTGAACTTGAAAACATTCAAACTATCTATTTCTCTACGCAAGCACACACACACATGTATAGCTGTATAAACCTTAACATTTATAAATAGTTGCATTGTACATGCATCAATAATCTTCAATGCACTTGTCCTTCATGGTTTGTCAGAGACGCACGTCATATAATAACACCCGATGCACAAAACCTCTAAAAATCAATACATATAATTTGCCCTTCCACAGATGGTTGCTCTGATTCATGAATGCTGTTAAATTTAGGGATTATGCCAGTTGCTTATTTCTGTCGATGTAAGAATCAGGTCTGCATGCTTAATGCACGTGCCTAACCATAGCCTTCAGAAAATATATATATATATATATATATATATATATATATATATATATATATATATGTATATATATATATATATATATATATATATATATATATATATATATATATATATATATATATATATATATATATATATATATATATATATATATATATATATAACTTTTTCTGAATAAAAAAACTCCGTTTGATACCATCCAGTTTGAATGAGGTCCTTTTAGTAATTCTACTAATGCACAGAACAATTGTGTATGTGATAAAGTTAATAGATATATACATATATATAACATATATACCCATATACATTTATATATATATACATCCACATAAATATCTTCCCAGTGTTACAGACCTATCCATCAGCTATCACGGAGGAGACAGGGCGGTATTGATTCTAAATACAAAACCTGAATTAGACAGGAATGTGCACAGCAGAGTCGATATCAACCTCTAACCTTCATGAGCGCCGAATGGTCAGGTCGACTGACTATCACTGTGTTCAAATAAAGTGGAAATGTTCGAATCCCGGCCGGATATCCAAATCTGTCGTCAGTGATCTTGACGACAGATCTTCAAAGATGAATGGTAGAGTCAAACTTCATCAGAACTGCATGCAAATGAAGCTGAATTTCATTCTAAAGTTTAATGCCCAAGCACAGGAAACAAGAAAACTACAAAATAGGAATAACTACTCTAGATTAAAGTTACATATACTGTTTAAAGCTAAACATAAAAATATGTATCCAGTTAAATCCAAGAATGAAAATGACTTTTGTTTTATCAACAGCACGGTCCCAAGTAGCCTCGGGAGAAATGCAGGCTACCTACCCTGCCAAACACATTGCTCATGACAGCTATTTTCCTTTTAGATGCTCCGCGTCTGTTCCTTTTTCCTTATCTATAAATTATTTATAAGTAAATTGAGGATTTTTCCCAGTTGCGTCTGATGTAGATAAGAACATCTGGTTACCAGTGCTTGCGGCTCTCCTGTTAAAGTAAGTCTTGCAAGCAAACTGAAATGGCCCATTACAACTTCAGCTTAATAACCGGTCATGGGTGTTCTTAAAGTAGAGTAATACTCTTGCAGTCGAAACTATGACTAACGGAAGAGCAGAAAGCTTAGTGAATAAAGGGGCATTATATCGCCACATATGGAGTGCTGTCAATAGGATAAAATAATGACGACATGGATCTGTTCTGTAGGTCTTCACGAACAAAAGGATAAGAGTATTTGGAAACCTGTGAAGGGAAGCTGATAGTAGGATTTGCTTAATGGCAGACGCTTGAAGCAAATGCCAAAGGCATCACATGAGAACCTATTGTACAGAAAAATATGTTGAATGATATTCCATGTGTGGTGAACTCAGGAACCTTAAAAGGGTATTTCGGGTGGCTAAGCATGATTTATCCCAATTTTACAGTGTGTCGCGTTAATACTTCTTCAGATTATTTTTGTCATCATTCAGAAGACGAACCTCATTCATAACTGAACGAGCAAACAGGGACCACTGCCTTGAAATTCAAACTTCGCGAGAATGTGTGTTCATTTGTAAGAAGTGGCAGAAGGTAATATGGAATACAGAAAGAAGAGATCAGTTATAAGAAAAAAAAAGTTAGATAGGCCGAAGATTTCTTTTCCTCCGCACGACATGAAGTTTGAAGTTTATGCGCATCAAGTAACATCAGTCCTATTGTCTTATGCATAATAGCATACTTATACCATTCAAAAGAATGATATTATGCAACTTTGTGGTAAGGTTGGCGCTTTAAATAATGCACAACCTAGAGCAAGCACTGACAAACTTACTCTTCTTTTTCCACTCACGATAGAGAGGCTTACTGAAAAAGGCAGAAATTGGAATGACCCCCTTCATAGTTAAATTAGCACAGACCCTCTAATCAGTTACCAGCAATATATATCCTTCACAACAACATCTTTCCCACCCCCAACCACAACCACAGACGAACGGGTCTTCCTCCACCTCTCACAGATGTGAACACGAGCATAAAAGATGACTATCCAAGACTACTCCTTTCCTCGATGCTGCCACAAAGAACGCCCCCTCCCCCTTTACACAGATACCCTCCACTAACTTGAGACGCAACCTTCCCCTTCCCTTTGAAAGCCCTTCTCAGAGACCCGCCTGACCCGGGTCCCATGCATAATCTCCTTGTTATAATCCCGGTCTTCATACATCTGATTAAAATAATGGCTATGATTAAAGTATGATAATCTTAATAACGTACTCATGGTAATTACAGTACATTATAATGAACCCCTAGTAATCACCGGCGCTAAAAATGCAAGGGCAGTTTTTGGATGAGTACATTACATCATGTATGCGTGTTGACTCTGTTATGGCGGTATTTCATTACGGCATCATTATCTTTGCAATAATCAAGGCCAATCAATCCATGCTTCAAGTACCATCTTTATTTCCATGCGGCGGGGAAGCGATCAACTCCTGGTGAACACCCCCGGGGGTGGGGGGAGGCGGAGGCTCTTGCCAATTATATAATCACTAGGGTTGAGAAATTCAAGGTTACTTTGAGGATATAAAAATCAATTTCCCTTTTCTGTTAATAACAAAATGCGTTTCAAGATCATTTCAACCAATCAGGAAGAAAATTTGCTAAGTGAAATTACGTTTAATGTGAAGGTAATTAAACTGAAATAAAATTTCTAGGCGATAAGTGGCAAGATTCACACAAACATATTTCATTCTGAAGAAATAATCATCTTGAGGCGAACCCGTGGCTTTGGCATAATTGCTCAAGATCCTTTATTGCTCTCTCACATAATTGCCTAGCGAACGATCTAGCAATGATTGCCATTTGCTAAGTGTACACAGGAAAGCTGCAGCATAAATATTAAGCTTGTAATTAGTTCGGCGTCAATTATGAGGGAACCATTCGCTGTAACGGTAAAAATTTTCATCCGCGGACATCAGTTCTTCAGCCATTATAAGCGCAGTTACCATACGGGGAAACCCATAATGGTCTCCACAGCCCCTCTCAAATGGATCGCGTTTGAAGTTGCTCTTCAGGAAAGAGGTAAATCCGTAAGTGATCGTTATAACAAGGAAACGATCGTTTAATCAACGTAACAACATTGTTTCCTGTACTTACTGCTATAATTTCAATTATTATGCTGCCACTAAAGCCACTGCCATCATCACTGCTACGAGTCTGCTACTGTTACAGTAACAATAATTACTGTGTGTTACAAACAACCATAACACTCTAACTTCGAAATGTTACAAAAAGGCAATGTTTGTACTCTTATGGAGAAATAAGAGCAAAGATACAAGTGATAAGATAATGACGATACTGATAAAGTAAGAAAATTGCGCAGTGGTCCTAAACGTGAAAGTAGAGAATTAAAGGCGATTAAATTCATAAAAACTGATGTTAAGCGAAGCTTTTTTTTTTATCAGTATTCATAACAAAAATTAGCAATATTCAGTATTTAAAAAAAAAGGTTTGCGGAATGAATAAATCTTATAAAGTTATAAATTATCTATTGTTTTACTCATTCCATGTCAAATAAAACCGGAATATAAAAAGCATCATAAGTTAAGAACTGGAAAACGTATAAAATTCAAATATTATTGATAAACAATACTTATGAGCTCAAGAGCCAGAGGAAATAGTTGCTGCTGTCTCAAGGCCTTTTTATGTTTAAGAACGATAAGGTTAAGTTAAGTATACCTTAGTTTAACCAGACCAATGAGCTGATTAACAGCTCTCCTAGGGCTGGCCCGAAGGATTAGACTTATTTTACGTGGCTAAGAACCAATTGGTTACCTAGCAACGGGACCTACGGCTCATTGTGGAATCCGAACCACATTATAACGAGAAATGAATTTCTATCACCAGAAATAAATTCCTCTAATTCTTCATTGGCCGGCCGGAGAATCGAACGCGGGCCCAGCAGAGTGCTAGCTGAGAACGATACCCACCCGTCCAATGAGGAACTAGAACGATAAGGTGAAAACTCACGAGTACATAGCCTTTACGAAAAGGCAAAAGCCCAAGGATTTACTAGGGCAGACCAGCACTACTAGCGAATCATGAGCAACATACTGTTACAAGCAACGCAACATATAATGTTTCAAAAACTGATCATTAAAAACATGAAGAACAATGAGACTACAAACTCTGTAGGCATAATAAAATTGTCTAAAAACTGAAAGTCTGTGAGTTCTGGTAATAATTACTATCTTTGATTCAAGATGGTGAAATGAACGCCTCAATGCTTGGTCTGCATGAACGCTCGAGGACCGAGGACTAAGGAACCCTTGGATACGAAGTGGATTAGGGGCTGCTGAGGACTATTACCCGCCCGGCAAATTTCGATTTCGAATCAAAAACATTTGCGTGTAAATCCGCTACAAACAGTTTTCAATAATCAATAAACATCAAAGGTGTCATCACCAGAATTTTGTATAAAAAAAAAAAAATAGCGTAACGGTATAAACGAACAGTTTAAACGAATACTGTGATAAAATTGAATGCACAACGATATCACGTCGCAAAGTAGATCAAATATCCGGGGTTCGATCTCAATGGATATGGCGAGGGCGTTGCAAGGTACATTGCAGACAGAAACATAAGAGCAGTCTACGTTCAGGAATAAGAACAAGAATATAAAAAAAAGAGCTGTGTCTTCCGTAACCTTCAGTGAGCAGAGGACGGCTAATTTCGAGGTGATTTGCTTCTTCGGACGGGGAAATTGTTACTTTGACTTAGATATGTCGACAAAATATTGCACAACTCGGTATTACAAATACCATTTACCTGATGATTCAGAACTGAAGTCTGTCCCTTTTTGTTCAGGAAAACCTAAAAGCAATTTTTTTTTTTTTTTTTTTTTTTTTTGGAAGAGTGTGCAGTGTTACTAACATAACGTGAGCGGAGAATCACAGAGGAAGCCGGTCCAGATCAATCATCGCCTCAAAACATGCAGCGCACAGACGCATAAAATGAACACCATTATTCCAACGCTTTCCCGATGCGCGTTGAATTCCCCTTTGTGTTTGGGGTGGCAAAAGGAAAGTTTTATTATTTTTCTACTGCTGGTGATGTGCTACTGATGTTTGCTAAGTATGCAAAGTCGGAAGAAAATGCATGAAACCAGAGAGAGAGAGAGAGAGAGAGAGAGGAGAGAGAGAGGCCGCTATTCACCAACTAGCCACGACACGATAGCCAATATACACGGTTGGATTCAAACATTCAGAAGTGAGTAAGGCATAATTATGAATATTGGAATTCCATTAAAACGCTCGTTGAATTCTGGAGTCACGGGCAAGTGTACAGCACCTGGCAAGCTGACAGGAGTGTAATTTATTGATAAATGTATTTACGGATACTTTGATTAAAGATTTTTCGGCCAGTTTTTTTTCTATTACAGTCAATATCTGATATTTCACTTCATTCATACGGTCGAGGAAATAGCAATATTTAATGTAAACGATAGCCCTCATGACTGCATCTAAATGAATATTTTCACGAGTCCTCCTAATTCAGTCTTATCTACTGACAGTTCGGCGGTCGTGACTTTAAAGATTTAGATTCCAGGAAAAGAAGCCTTAGAGTATAGCATAATGTTTAAGACATGGGAATGCCTAAAGGTTTCCCTTTTTAAAAGTCAATGGAAGACAAGTCTCCGGGCCAAAGAGATAATTAACTAAAGTCGAATTACTGGAGTTGCCGTTTCAGTATAAAACAACGAAGATAAACAAACTTGGACAAAATTCATAAAAGCAATCTGGTTCTTGTTTGAGGCTTAACATCACTTAGGCAACAGTATAGCGTTGCTGTATAAGGCAGAAAACAAAATCTCTCTCTCTCTCTCTCTCTCTCTCTCTCTCTCTCTCTCTCTCTCTCTCTCTCTCTCTCTCTCTATATATATATATATATATATATATATATATATATATATATATATATATATATATATATATATATATATATGTATATATATATATATATATATAAATATATATATATATATATATATATATATATATATATATATATATATATACATACACATATAAAGCAAATTCGAAACAGGAAAATGAAGTGTTATAAATGCTTTGTCGCAGAGAGAGATAAAAGATAAAAAGAAACACAAAGACTTTCAAACAATTTGGAAGCCGCTACTGTGACTCCCTTCAGCTGGACGAAAAGAAGTTGCAGCGTCACGGCGTTGGGTAAATGACGTTTCTTTTCCAAACATCGATTCTTCCCTGGATGTGGATATCCAGCAATTTCATGGGTATGGATTCCAGGTTCCTCTTATTGTCTTTGTTGGAGGGAAAACAAACACGGGGGCGCTCTGTTCATACTCACTGTTGCAATTGGCTTAACAGAACCCGGTCATTAAGGGTGTTTGTTGCGGACTGTGTTTGCTGCCCGGGGAGGCCCGTTCTGGCGCTTCATTGGGATTTTACGTGACTTTATTTTGAATCTGTTTGCGGACATCTGGCGATAAAATGTAGTGGGAAACAAAAAGAGTGCGTTCTAGGGACTGGTTTTCCACCTATGCCAGCAAACACTGGAGAAATATAATTAGGGAGCCACTAAAAATCTACTTAAGTGTTATGTATTTATAGTTATATAAATGTGTATACATACACACACACACACTATATATATATATATATATATATATATATATATATATATATATATATATATATATATATATATATATATATAAATGTATGGATACTATCAACTTTGGGTCATGGAATGGGTAACAGCAGATAAAAGGGTAGTGTTAGCTTTAAGTTTTTAATGTCCTGTATTAATTCTTTGTCTAAAACAAAAATAAGCTGAAAACTACTAATATATTTTGCCAGGGTTCAAACGCTGTCAGTACCTTTCACTTTCTCTAAACACAGACTTTAGTGGCCCAAGGATAATCATCTAACGAGCAGATAAATGCATGTATATGATATCTGGGGGCTAACTCTCTGATTTTATATACACGATAGGGAAAAAAAAATGTCGGCAAAAATCAAAAGGCGGATACACTTGGTCTTTTACTGGACAACCTCCACCTTTTAAGATTGAACACATATCTCTATATCTGAACAATCAGCGGAATGTTCAATAACTTATTACCTTAATGCCAAACTGGGTACAGAGCGATTCATAAATTCTTTACCCAGTTTACTGGCAATTGCTGCTGTGGCTGCACAGGCCTAAGCTTAATTTTTTGCTGTTTAAAATTGTAATGTAGCTGAATCGCCTCTGATTTGAGCAGATTTCTTTATTACAAATGCGCACAGTGGGATCTATCTTTGTCTATGTAACTTGGGAAAATAAGTATTCTTATATTGGTTGTATATTCGTGAAGATAAAAGTAAACATTGCTGTTCAATATTATACACACACACACACACACATATATGTGTGTATATATATATGTATATATATATGTGTGTGTATGTGTATATGTATATATATATATATATATATATATATATATATATATATATATATATATATATATATATATATATATATATATATATATTATGATATGTACCCTCGTATAGCTTGATGCCGTTATAGAAATTTCTAGACAGAAAGGCAATCCTTCAGCCAATTCTCAGGCAGCGGTACAGCCAGTTTAACAATCACGCCTGAATCTGGAAGGCGCCGTAGATGAAGCTTAATCATCGCCCGTTTCACGCTCTTATTTATCTTATATTTTTCTTCTGTTTGCATTTCCCTTCCTTTTTCCGCCCCACCTCTTTCCTCGTGAGGAAGCCGCGAAGAAGATTCCTTCCTTTTCGGATTTTCCTTGGCGTATTTGTTTCTCCTTCCTTTCTGAATGCGATAGGCAAATTAAATCGCCCCTTTTATTAACAAACTTCTCGACTGAGTGACCGATTGTCGGCCCCATACAGGTGGTTTCCACGTGTCATTAATTCTTGGGTTAAAACTGTAGTTGCAACTCTTCCCCCTGATTCTGGTGCATGGTCATTCGAGCGGTTGCCCAGTATAGGTGGTTAGTGCAGTCAGGGTACCTCACGTGGTGCACTGTAGACATTACTAATGGGTATTTGTAGCGTCTCTTCTGCCCCTAGTTGCACCCACTATTTGGCCTGTGAATTTTACTTCCATATCCGCCCTTTAAGTTTTGTGTAAAAGACAACTATTGTAACGGCTTTCTCTGTCCGTCCTCAGATCTTAAAAACTGCTAAGGTTAGAGGGCTGTAAAATCAGTACGTTGATCATCCACCCTCCAATCATCAAACATTCCAAATTGCAGCCCTCTAGCCTCAGTAGTTTTTATTTTATTTAAGATTAAAGTTAGTCATGATCGTGCGTCTGGCAACGCTATAGGACAGGTCGCCACCGGACCGGGTTGAAATTTTCATGGGCCGCGACTCATATAGCATTATACAATGTACAGAAAACTCGATTGCGCCGAAGAAACTTGTTTTACTTGACTTCTGTTCCCACTTCCTCTCCAATTGTTACTTTTCAGTGCAGCTGTGCGGTTTTCTGCTATTTTCGCCTTTAGATCCTTGTGCTTCATCTTTACTTTCTGGCTCTCTTTATCTTGCTGTCCAACCACTCTACCTCCCTCTTTTCAGTGGCTCAATCGCTGAATGGCAGAAAGTGCCCAGTGCTTGGGTTGACAGGCCGAAATTTTCATAAAATGAAATCAATCAAATCGAGCAATTGACATGAATATTTCGCACCCTTTTCGTTTGTTTCCCTAAATCCATACATCACTGAATGGATGCTCATAGACACGTAGAATTCTAAAAAAAAAGAAAGAAAAAAAGTATTAGAAAAACGTAAGCACGACAAAGATACCCGCGCACGGACGCACATAAAGAAAGAAGCAAGCTACGACAACTAATACGCGCGCACAAACGCTCGCCTACACAGACACACGAGCCAGTCACACTCGTACAGTCATCGCACGCCGGCGGTAGAAGAACCACAAGAACTTTTTCAGGGCAATTTTCATCTGTATGGCTCTTACTTTGACGGTGAAATGTAATTATCCAAGGTAGAATAATTCTGAAGATTTGCATAATACAAAATTGGACCGCTTGTCCCAGAAAGAGAGAAAAATGTAACGCACAAGGCTTGAAAAGACGCTAAAATGTTATGTCATTAACTTGAGAGAATTCTTTTAGAATTTACATTTCGAGGTCTGAAGACAGCAGCGTTGATGAATCTGTCTGTCTGTCTGTCAGTACATCTGCCCGCGTTTCAGTGCGCTGAGCGTTATCACTGCTGTAGTGCAGTAATGTACCTGGTGATGAATGAGATTGAAGAGATTTTTACCCATCTATCTATCTATCTATATAGATAGATAGATATTATATATATATATATATATATATATATATATATATATATATATATATATATATATATATATATATATATATATATATATGTATGTATACATGTATGTATGTATGTATATATACACATACATACATACATATACTGCATATAAAAGGACCCACAAAATCGCTGTCGGAAATATTTACTGAGCATTCGGAGTGGTTACTTCCATCCTTTAGGTTGTCTCTCCTGTAGCTCAATAAAGATTTTTTCCGATTTTTACAAATATAATTATTTATTTATTTAGTTTTTAGAAAGTGTGCAATGACTCTCTAATATGACTGCAAAAACATTCGACCTTAGGCATATAAATAACTGCATTAAAAAATGAAATAATCATCAGAATATACAAGGCGTAACCTCCGGTGGTATCTACAAAAGAGAACGTAGGAAATAAAGATAAATGTCCAAGAAGAAAACAGCCGCTATTGGTGGACAGATCAAAAAACCAGAGGAAAGGCCTCGGCGGCATCAAGGACTCTCACTGAATATTCACCTGATCTCGAGTAAACGAAACATTATTCACGTAATTAGCTGACGGGAGTCCTGGAAAGTCTTCGGTACACTTGACCCAAGAGGAAAAAATGTCAACACAAACAATTTCTGAGAGAATAATTCGCTGAGCAAGAGAAGAAAACCCAAGAAACATCTTGCGACAAAAACTCTGGAAAACTGGGTCGAAATCACTCCCAAAACTGCGTAGAAATGATAACGGTAATAGAATCTTTTACAATATATTTTCAGATACACTTACTCTTCGGGAGACTAAAACTCTTTCACTTTTCATCAATATAAACAGAAATTTAATAAATTCTGGTCATGATTTCACCAGAAAAGTTCTGTCTTGCTTTGAATTGGCCAGCAGTTGGTGAATCGTAATTTACAGCTATTGATACATCGTAAAAGGAAAGGCATTAATTTCGCTTCAGCTATGAAAAGATAGGAAATACTAATTTGATTTGACTTAGCAATTTTTAATGTGAATACTTCTACTCCTTAAACAGGCACCTGCAAGCCCATCTCTTGTGCTGATATGAGTAAACTTGGACATTTACTGAACTGAACTGAATTGAACTGAATATAGAATTTAGGCCAAAGACCAAGCTCTGGGATCTATGAGGCCATTCAGCGCTGAAACAGAAATAGACAGTAAAAGGTTTGAAAGGTGTAACAGGAGGAAAACCTCATAGTTGCACTATGGAATCAATTGTTAGGAGAAGGTGGAAAGTAAGACAGAAGAAAGAGAATATGAAAGGAGGTACAGTGAAAGGAACGCATGGGGTTGCAGCTAATGGCCGAAGGCACGCTGCAAGGAACCTTAAGTAATGCTTACAATGCACCGCGTGAGGTGCACTGTAGGCATTGACGGCGCTACCCCTCTACGAGGTTGGACATTTATGGACTTAGCTGCGTAAGTAAAGAAGACATGTTTACGAACTGCAGTTTTGTCAATATAAATCCGGGTACTGAAAAGGTTCAGCGTTGGTATGTATGTATGTATGTATGTATGTATGTATGTATGTATGTATGTATGTATGTATATAGATACAGATATATATGTATGTACAGTATACATGAATTTTTTTATCACATCACCGTGATTACAAGCATTAAGCTACAAACGTTCTTTAATATCCACTTCGCGCTACCTCGGAAATAGTATATTTTCAAATATGTTACCCGGAGGGGAATTTTTTAGTTGATAATAAGTTCGTCGTCTCGTGGGCTCGAACCACGGAAGACAAGAACTCAGGACTACAGTGACACGAATTTATCCACAAGGCCGTGTGGTTAAATTCGCGTCACTGTAGTCCTGAGTTCTTGTCTTCCGTGGTTCGAGCCCACGAGACGTCGAACTTATTATCAACTAAAAATTCCTTCGGGGTAATATATATGAAAATATATTATTTCGAGGTAGAAGCGAATTGAATATTAAAGGACGTTTTTGTAGTTAATGTTTAATATGTATCATACATACATACATATACGAGTATATTTATAAATATTCTCCATAGTTGCAGCGAACCATCAGACGCGACTTAAAAGGCAATCGGAATAAATTACAATTCCAACTAGGTCCCAACTCCACCTCGACTCTGATTACGTGAACCACTCAAATGAATCAAATAACAATCACGTACAAAGGACTGATTCTCTCTCTCTCTCTCTCTCTCTCTCTCTCTCTCTCTCTCTCTCTCTCTCTCTCTCTCTCTCTCTCTCTCAACTGTATATGAAAGCACGGCACAATGACACTAAAAACTATAATTTTCTCCGTCGAATCCCCGATTTTTATTACCATTCAAGCAGGCTGTCATTACTTTCCAGACGAGGAGAGTTCCAGCATGCAAAAGCCACACACACACACACACATACTTGAAATATGAAACACTTAGCTTGTCACCTTCTTAGTAAATTAATAAATAAATGAATGTGAAATTGATAATTACAAGGTTCAGGAACCCCGCCAAGGGTTTCGGTCATTGATTGTGGCTGGAAAGTGAAACTTATCGGGTTGGGATTATAGTCATTATGCTTTCTCCAGCTATCATCCAGCGTTCAAATTGCAACCCTAAATAATAAAAGTAGACCAGGAGTTTCACCATAAATGAATAAAAAAAAAAGTATGTTTCGATCTGGCATTCATGCAACACAAAACTCTGATTCAGTTTTTGCCATCTCTTCGCTTTCATTATTCACAGAACTGCCAGTCACTCGTATCTTGAAAACGTGTCTTGTGCAGCTTCTATGTAATAAGGAAGAGGTCACAGAGGCTGACAGTTGGTAGGCTTTTATGAACTGTCTAGTCTGGTGTAGCATCATTCATAGACCTACTTGTTTATGGCTTTTTAAGGGTTTGTAGGAGAGGCGAGTGTGCCTGGAGAAGTCTTTTCTTAAGATACTGCTTTTTAAAAGGAGCAAAGTTCCTCCTAGGAATAAGAGCACAATTTTTCTTAAATCAACACTATTACGCTCACAAAAGTTGTAGTCAATAGTTTCTATAAACTGGTAGTGGATAAGGGTAAATGTAACATAAAAATAAGCGAAGTTAAATTACAAGAATGCTATCGTTGAAAAGTGGATGATAGGAAAGATAAATACGATTAAGAAAACAAGATGATAATGAAATCATACGTTACGTCAGGGCATACAATCACGGAAGTTTCAGTACACATTTGATGCGTTCCATCATGGCAAAGTGAGTCATGATAATACCAAAGGTGACAGACGAAAGGAATTCCAATTCATGCACTCTGCAATCACTAAGTGCTTCTTCAGCAAGCTTAGGTGAGTAAGAGAAGTTCAAATTACCATTCCGTATTTCTAAAGGTGACATTTCCAGGTGATAGACTTATGATGTACAACCTTCCCTTTATTGCAATCAGTTCACGTAATTATTACCTTTTGTGTTTAAAATGGCGAATAAATTTGATTGCCTCTAAAAGAAGAATGCGGGTCCTAACAGAAGCTGTATAGTTACATATGCACACGAACTCTGAGCTAATGTGCCTATCGGGAATCCCCTTTGCAGTATTTAGACTTTAAAAGATTTACCAAATCATTGTGCTGTCTCACTTTTAGAATTTGGGACTCCTGACAAGGGTTTCGAGGACCAGAGATCTCTGACTAACCTAGTTTCCAAGAGTCAAGGAAAAAATGCTATAATTTTAGCGATAAAGTTGACGTGTGCGCTTGAAAAATAAGGTAAGATAATAATCATCAACAAGCAAGGTGCATAATAATAATAATAATAATAATAATAATAATAATAATAATAATAATACTAATAATAATATATTGACGGTAACATCGAAAAAATTGTATGTACACAATACTTGGGAAAACAATCAAATTCGCGTCTTAATTGGAACTGTTTTGGAAAGGCATCGGCAGTCACCTACTTGGAACCCTTAAAATTAGAGGAAAAGTAAAAATCTGACCTTCAAATTGGCTCATGAAATCGAAAAGTAAGTCAAGGTCAAAACCTCTAAATCAATACCTTCGACAAACAGTATCGGATCCTGAAAAGAAAAACCTTCAGCTAAGATAGTTCTTGAGATCTCGAGGAAAAAATGCTAGAGAATGTTCTTTCTTCTTCTGTGTTGGCTTAAGACCTTGAAAAATAGGTTAAAGACTTAAATTTGGTGAAAATATTCACAAACCACCAATGTATCTACCTAACACGTTAACCAAAATCTGAGAAAAAAGTTGTAATAATAATAATAATAATAATAATAATAATAATAATAATAATAATAATAATAATACCTTTCGACGCAAACGAATCGTAAATAGTAGTTACCTCATCATCATCATCATCATCATCATCGCCGTCGTCATTCTTTTGGTGGGGTCATTTCCTGCACTGACAAGATCCCTTCCACCGCAATAATTTCGTTCCTGCCTTTCTCTTAGGAGCCCCATACTTCCAATAATGAATATGCAGAATGAGATCGTTTCAGCGGATTCCAAAAACGCAGCGCGCAGCGGGCGGCCCACCTTTACCTGTGCAGCGAAATAGTTTTAAGAGCAGCTATTAATTCCGAGGGCATCATTAAGGCAGGTCACTCCCGCAGTTTCATTACTGCAGACATGGTTTCGTACATGACTCTTCCGAGTCGAGTCGCCATTTTTATCTGCGAGCGAAGTCCCAGTCAGGCTTTCTTGATTGTTATTTACGCCGCGATTGTTATTTGCCTGGTGATTGTTATTGGCCTGCAGATGGGGATGAGGAGCGGGTGAATGGACGCTGCGATTAGGAGTTGTGATTGTTCCCAAGAGACCAAAGGGGGGTCATTAACAAAGAAGGTGCATCCTTTACTACGTATCAAAGATCGAAAAAGAGAGACACTTCTTGAGGGCTGAGGGGGGATGTCAATTCTGTTTGCTTCGCCATTTCCAAAGTGGTTCGTCGTGAGTGCTGTTGTCCGAGTTGTCGTTCCCACCTTTAAAATGGGTTCTTGATTTTAACCTTTTGTATCCTAATGATAGAAACGGATAAACTGAAAGTGGGCATATGGAGAGATATTTCGCTTCTGTTTATTTCTGTTCGTCAATGCGCATTCTCTCATGAGGCTTTCGCTCGAGTTTTTATCCACCATACTGGTCGCTAACCGGAAATTTCGATTTCATTCTGCCTGCATTTATCATTATTACTAATGTTATGTTACAATGGTATTGGGTTATTTGCTAATAAGCAAAGCTACATGAATTTTATATAGATACATAATATATATATACATATATATATATATATATATATATATATATATATATATATATATATATATATATATATATATATATATATATATATATATGGGCCCACAGGACCTGTGTATTAAGTGGCTACGCTAATGTTGTGATAGTTATGAACGTAACAATGATTACTGCCTTTTTCTGGAGCTGCTCCGTGTCAGGAGAAACAATTTGTATACATATACATATATAAGTAACACATACATACATATATATATACTGTATATATATATATATATATATATATATATATATATATATATATATATATATATATATATATATTTATATATTGTTACATTCTGGGGCCAGTTGGAAGAATGGTAATTATTATTTTAATTAACTGCCTTGAAAGCCAACACAAAGCACTCAGAATGTAAGCGACAAATGAAATGAATAAACTGACTCACCTTGATATCACATCCAAGTAAACAGAGAACTGAAGGTTGCCATGGGCGAAAATTTAACCATTTATGTAATTTAAACTGAATTTATTTACAAATGAAGCAATCAGGAAATTAATATGAAAGGGATGACTGAGCGGCAAGCAAGCACATACAACGTGCAATGAAATTAGACAATGCGTAGCAAAGTGCCGAACCTGAAAAGGCTATGGCCCTCAAATAGTTTAACACGCAAATGAACGTGAAGGTTGCTACTGGTTAAATGATTTTTTTTTTTTTTTTTGCTGTTAACGCAACTTGATTTATCAAGGGGGGGACCGTCCAGTACCCCGGACAGCTAATCAGAAGATTCTTGTATGTGGCAGGATGGCAGTTAAAAGTCTAAGCTAATTTTGTTTCACAAGGCATGGGACAGACCGCCTGAGGTGCTGGATAACAGGTTCTGGAAGAGAATTCCAGGTTAGCATTCAAAACCAATGACTTTCTCCCACATGAACTAAACTATGCACGATGGAGGAATTGATCAATTAGATTTAATTAGCCCATGGTAACACTATGGAGAGAATGATCTAATTATGATCACTGAACTAATTTAATTTGAGCTTGGGACAAGTCATGGGAACAAAGAGGCTGTTAGGTCTGATTTGGACAAAGGGGCTTTGTTGAGGAGAATGAAAAGTTGGAAATTTGGAAAACTGAGAGAAATTCACGAGAAGAAACAGAAACAGGCGTGGTTGCACTTCAAGACGTACTTGGTTGCATCTGTGCATGGAGCTCGCTTGCAAAAGATGAATTTCAGCCATAGAAGTCTCACAATGGGCCCGCACTAATGATGTGTGTCTGGCCCCTTTGGTGGAGTGAAGCGGAGTGCGTCTGAGTGTCTGTGTGGGCGCAAAGCGTCTCACATTTTTGTTTTCGGCATCGGGCACAAGACATTGGTCGACCTGAAACGCAATTTCCACCAGTACAAAGTTCAAAGGGAAACAGATCTTATGGTTAAGACTCTTAAAGGTAAGGAGGGCAGCCCGCTTACATCCCCGATTCGCCCTTTTGTACCTAATGGCTATCTAAACCCCACAAAAAACATCCGATGGTGGGGCTAAGAAGTCGGTATTGTTTTCCCCCAAGTCAGGTGATATTGGGGGATAGGCCTACATAAGTTCACCCCCTTTTATGGCGTCTCCTTCAGCCACTGTTAAATTTGAATTTCTATCTAGCAGGCTACATGGATTAATGGAATATATATAAGAATATATATATATATATATATATATATATATATATATATATATATATATATATATATATATATATATATATATATATATATTAACTTTATCAATTACACAATTGTTCTGTGCATTAGTAGAATTACTAAAAGGACCTCATTCAAACTGGATGGTATCAAATGGAGTATTTATTCAGAAAAAGTTACAAGCTTTCTTGGACAAACAGTCCACATTATCAACGATCTGTACAACGAGGAGATGCGAAGTCCAGCTGTATTTATATGTGTGCTGGGTACTTTTAATCCTATAATCGCCTAGCTCCTCCTGTGTGACCCCCACCCCCTCGTGATCTTGGTCTTTCTCTGCTCCCTTCTTCCAGGTGTCCGTTCTCCGTGCGTTCTCTTGGGTTTTTCCTTCGTTTCCTTGCTACTGTGGAGTATAAGATTTTTCTGGATATGCTGTCTTCAAAGCCGTTTCTGGTGTTCCCTGCCATTGTGTTGTTGGCGCAAGTTATGAAGGCGTTCTCTACAACCAGTCTAGACATTTTGTTGGTGTTCCTGGACAGAAAACTCACATTTTTCCAGTCTATTTTATGTTCATTTTCCCAACAGTGTTTGGCAACTGCCGACGTCTGATTATAATGCCTTATGTTCTGCAGATGTTGTTTGCTTCGCTCTTTACATGATTTGCCAGTTTCGCCATAGTACCCTTCTTCACAGTCTAGACACGCTGCCATATATAACCCCCTTTAATCTCTTCCCCCTCTACCGACTTTTTGTTTCTAACTATTTTATTCCTAATGTTGTTTTTATAGCTGCCTATCAATTTGAAATTATCTAGCTTTCTGTTGATGGGTGCAACAGAGTTGTTGTCCGGGACTGTAATTATTTGCTTCCCTTCCAAATGTTCCTTTTCTATCATTTCTCTCTCCCCAAAATAGTTTTTTCCTTGCTGTGATATAGATATATATATATATATATATATATATATATATATATATATATATATATATATATATATATATATATATATATATATATTTTTTTCATGCAAGAATCCCAGCCACCAAATGCTTAATTTAAAGCTGGAAAATATAGCAGTGCATTTTGGGCACTGCCTGACAAGGAAGGGCAAAAGGAATATGGGTCCCTCCCTTAATCTGTTAATCACACTGTATATCCCTTTCCGTGCATAGGGAAATGACACCGACCCCAGCTACCTGTGGGTAACCTCCTGACCCCTGACCGAAGTCATATAAGGGCCTCACCGGAGGAACAAGGGAGAGAGAGACATTGTTGGACGTGAGCAAGACACATCTTCCCCTTCCATTCCCGCCTCCTTCAGAGAGCCATGCCCTACCACGTGGTCCTATCTTGTAGGGACCCTTAGTATTCTTACCAGTGAAGCCCTTAACCCTCCGCCGCCGCCACTCTCCTCGCTGAAGCCACCTCTTCTACAGGAGGGTTTGTTAGCTGTGGAAATCTCTCGACTGTGCATTGTATCAGCATCGTCACACCGATGGATATAATACCTTCAAGTTTTCCCAGTTATAATTAACCTCTCAGGCCTTGCCTGCCTGATTAGCCCATTTCATCTTCTGATAGTTCATTTCATGTAAATACACGTAATTTTAAACTTACCCTAACGTGTTCACCTACAAATACCTTGTGAGTAGAGACCTCAGCTCAGTTAAATTCCCCCTTTTTCCTTGTTTTTTTTTTACGATTTCCTGAATCAACAGCAGTCAGATTTTATACAAAAATAGAGGTAAGTAACGAAATAATTAATTTAGAGTCTATAATTGGCTCATGATAAACATTTCCCCAAGGTTAAATCGTAAAAATATAAAGTATGTGTGTTTGTGTATGAGAAAGTGAATGAGAGAGGAATCATTTGGTACACATTACAAACAATTAGTTTTTCTTTAATACTTTCATGCAATATTACGTGTACTACTGTAGTATGTAATGATATCAAGTGATACACTGCATCCAGTTTTACAAGAAATATGAAATAAAACATGGACGTTAGTAAAACATTATAGCGATTTGATTTTTATGATTTTCCTCATTCAATTTCTCAGCCAGAATAATTCAAAGTAAAATGACCGCTAAGCAGTTTTGACACTGACATACTTGCTTTTTGCAATTTATAGCATCAGCCTTACTGAAATTCAATTAGGCCTGGGCCTTCAAGACTTACAACGACAGGAATTCAATCTTGGTTAGACGGTCAGATTTGTAAATCGTCGTTTTTGAAGGAATCATCTGAATGACGTACTTTGAAAAGGAAAACGGCCACATATGCTTAAAAATATATGAATTACAAGACATATGGAAAACAAACCAACGAAATTTTAAATGTATCATTAATGATACCAAATCTACTGGTCACTTTTTTTACTAGGTACGTATGAAAATGTATCAACCATAATACCCTCTAAATTTCTCGATTTCTTCACACTTTTTAGATGCGCTCGTGAAGAAATCAATAAGTTAAGAGGGAAATGTGGTTCTTGCAATAACTTATAATTAAACGATAACCCAGAAATACATCATAACATATTAGACCAGATGTTCATTTGAACAAATCCCACTTGTGCTTTCAAAGTGACTAAGCTGTTTGTCCTCCTACGACAAGCATAGCTTCAGAAAAGAAAAAAAAAAAGAATTGTATAATCTGAAAAGCTTAACTGTCTGAGTACATTCGACCCGAAAATTTCGAATATCACAAGATATGATATGACTAATCAGTAAAAGGAATGATGGGGGAGGCTGTTGTGATTGTGTGCAGCTCACAATGAGGTTGGGAAAACTTGATAAATAGTCCACATTATGACAAAAATAGACAAGAGGTCACCACAGTCCACTGAAAATGTCACCACCTGCAGTGGTAATAATTTTGTCCGTTCTTGATATATACAACTGTCCTGTTCTTGGTATATAGAATAACTTTTGATCGTGGGTGGAGAAAATATACGAATAGCTTTGTTACTATTTCCTTTACTAACGGCTGAATCGAGAAAAATAAATTCCTCTAACTCTTCATCAGCCGGCCGCGGAATTGAACTCGGCCCATCGAATGAAGCTCAACCGGTTCGGCCAACAAAGGGGTCAACTCCAATCAAAAGAATTTGGCAGAAACAGTCACCACTTTTTAAAATATGGAAGGATATGAGACAGAAAATAGTAAATGAAGATGCATTAGAAACTTATGAATTGGATGTTGGTTGCAACCTTCCGTTTACTTCTCTTGTGACAATTCAGAGTCAAAGGTTAGTGTTGATTTTATTGATCAGATCAGACTATAGGAGTATATTCTTCTTCAGAAGAATATGTAATAATTGGGGATTTTGTGTTTACGTCTCTGTTCTCCAAAAACCTCCTTAAGGAATGGGGCATATCTCTGAATTCAGCCACTCAAAATTTGTTGAAAACTCCTCGCTTTTGGGGAATGACCAATCTTCCAGACTTACTAATCACTTAAATATCTCTGAATTCAGCTACTCACAATTTGTTGAAAACGCCTCGCTTTTGGGGAATGACCAATCTTCCAGACCTACTAATCACTTAAATATCTCCGAATTCAGCTACTCACAATTTGTTGAAAACTCCTCGCTTTTGGGGAATGACCAATCTTCCAGACCTACTGATCACTTAAAAACCATTATCTTTTTTGGGAATGACCACATCGCCCTATATATTCAGCTACTCACAATTTGTTAAACTCGCTTTTGGGGTTTTACAAACACTATGACAACAAATTAACTTATTCATTTCAGCTGGGAAACAAACACTATGACGAAAAATTAACTTATTCATTGTCATTGAAATGCAATAAATCGTGTCTTTAGTTATCTTCGGAAATCACACACAAAGCTCAGTTTTTACGGGATTCTGTATCTGCGGATTTTGCGAGATCAGATGGTAATATTAATTCAGTTAGTGATCTCATACTTTCAGCAACTGATACTTTATTGATGAAATGTACAATCATATCGGTACAGACAATAATAGATTCATCATAGCAATTGTTTTTTTTATTATTTGTAAATTCATAACAAAATGTTAGGAAGTACGTTTTGCAGCTAACGAAGCAAAACCACCCTTATCAGATTTACCTTCTAAGGCAGTATACATACACACACACACACACACACACACATATATATATATATATATATATATATATATATATATATATATATATATATATATATATATATATATATATATAAATACATATATATATATACATACACAAATACACACACATATGTATATACATATACATATATATACATATATATATATATATATATATATATATATATATATATATATATATATATATATATATATATATATATATATACGGAGGAGAGAGAGAGAGAGAGAGAGAGAGAGAGAGAGAGAGAGAGAGAGAGAGAGAGAGAGACTATATGTAAAACATTGTCAAATTTTACTGTGTACGTATGAAACTTAAAAAAATGGAAATCTTTTCTGGATATTCTTAAACCATTGAGTTATGACACGCACACACACATATATATAGATATATATTATGTATGTTTGTATGTATGTATGTATGTGTGTGTATGTATGTATACCTCAGCTTTGTGTGTGGTTAACAGCATTTAAATTTAATTATACGCATTCTCACTATAAACACTCTCGCCACGTGTAACACATTAACAAACAAACACACCGGAGATAAATTCATGTCCGTTCCTCAGTCTTGATTTCAAAGCTCAAATTAAAAGCCTTCTCTTACCAGATAGGTATTTCACTCTCCTCGCTAAACCTACACTCTCTTGCTTAGACTTACACTTGCGATTAAACAAAAGGCCTTCGAGTGAGAGATCAGTAACACACCTACCGCAAGGGAAACCTGGTCTTGTGCGAAAGGTCCCGAAACATCTTACTTCCTTGAGAAGGACATCATCAAATGTATCGATTTTGAGAAATACGATCGTCATGCCCATTCAAAATGGCCAGAAGTGATTTGCGTGAACTGATCAATAGTCGTCTTTAATTCGCGTCCGCAGATGGATTATAATGCAAATCCCTGCGCTACAACTTCGGTCCTGATCTTGACTCACCCACGTGGGTCATGAGTGACAAGCGTTGGTGAGTCTATTTACCCATGGGGTCCTGGTAAACACGATCCTGGCACTCCGTTCCACTATGCTGATTCCCAAATACCCGGCCAAAACCCCGTTTATCGCCTGGGAATCATCTCTTCCGCCTTCATCCCTCGATGATAGAATGGTGGTTCTAGTCATTCCTCAATGTAGCTAGGTAGAAACTCTGTTCCTTTGAAACAACTGCAAAACAACGCATTATCCGCTCAAAACTGTTTGCTGTAAAGGGGTTTACGTACAATTTACACAGTATTGCAAGGCACAACCGAATCGCCACTGTTTACAAAGTAGTGCTGGTAAACCAGTCGTAGCTAATTATGTCAACTGTTCATATATCTTAATCTTATGAAGATTCCGAGATCAACACATAATTAATTCCGGAGGATAAGATCATTTTTACAAAACGACGAGCAGGCCCCCACACCGAAATTCATGCTGGGTGTTGGTAACGCTGACTGCAAATAAAGATGAAGGTGTTACAATACTCCAGGAAGGTGTTGGAGTTGATATTCTAGGATAATGCTGTTTGTCCGTCTCTCTGTTTGTCTGTCCCTATGTAACGGAAGACATGTCACCACGCCTCTTTGCATTTGTCTTCCACTCCAAATTTTTCTCTTTAATAAAAGTGTAATAATGCATTTCTAAGCGTTCAAGGTTTAACCGCTACTCTCTTATGGGTACGAAATGGATTCGAAAAGTAACAGTAGATTCTTCCAGTACGAGTCACATTTCTGGAAAGGAGTTACTGAGAATAACACTAATCCAAAAGTAATCTTAATTATTTTATTGAAATTGACTTAGAATGCTTACTATAACACATTCCCCAAAAAAAAAAACCCTACTTATGCATTCTTACAATGAAGTTTCTGATAATCATAGATTAATTTTTCAAAACATATCCTTTGAAGCACTAAATGGTATACGCCTGATAATAATTCTATCAAAGGATCTCATCCAGAATAACAAATTGTAGCGAAAATCTGGAAATGAGTGACTAAATAAGAGTAAAATCATCATTATTATTATTATAATTATTATTATTATTATTATTATTATTATTATTATTATTAAACAAGCTACAACCTTAATTGGAGAAGCAGAATGCTACAAGCACAAAGGTTTCAACATGAAATAAAAAAACAAGAAAAATAAATAAGACAAAAAATTAGATTAGGAAACTAGACACTTGTGAGCCTGCTCTACAAAAAAGACATTTGCCATTTGCCCTCAATTTCAACTTCTGAAGTTCCAAAGATTCAACTTTATCATTTGAACGATCATGTGCATTCGCAATGACAAATTGTCTTTTTAGAGTAACAGTTACCATAACACGACGTAAAGGAAAATTAAAACTTATTCTCTATGGAGAACTTGCATGCGGATATAAGCGTTAGATTGGTTTGAATAAAAATTAGTTTTTAGGCAAGGACCCATGGTAGCATCCTAACGAAGATATGTAGCTTGATTTATGCTACAAGTCAAAAAGGTTATGTGATAAAAATGAAGTCCAAACTACGAATTTGAGCTACTTGGAATTAAAAAATTTTCCAAAAATTAAGTAGAAAAATTTTTCAAAAATAAAGTAAGCGAAATATATAAAAATTCCGTAATCATAAGCAGTTAAATTGCCCTTTATATTGGCAATGCAGATTATTGGTATTTATGCTACCCATTGCTGTAATCTTTCATGGAATGGGTACTATATGTATGTATGTATATATATATATATATATATATATATATATATATATATATATATATATATATATATATATATATATATATATATATATATAAACTCTCATTTATCATACTGGTAATCGTTTTCATTTATAGTACGGGCCAAGACATAGGATTATTTTTACCTTTTGACTTAAATAACAAATGTACTTAATATAATTGGCATATACGCACAGTGCAATGAAAAGCTTGTCTAAACACTGTAATCATTTCTGAAGGTGAGGGCACAGTTTCTTAATTATATTCAAGAACTGGAGAATTCAGAAGGGTTACGACGGAAAGAGAAAAAAATCGATTAAACTGGTAAAAAGATAACAGCCAGGACCAACTAAACCTACAAGTGAAAGGAAAAAGTAAAGTGAAGCTACACGAAAGCTGTGAAGTAAACGTATGCTGTGTTGTTATAAACACATTATTTACGTTCAAACGAAAGTGGAATTATCCGCATTACATATCTGGAGTGAAAGTAAATTAGTGCGCCAAGAACATTTGACTAGGTAAGAGTATGATAATGAGATTCAGCGAACAGTGCATGGAAGTAATGTAAAGAACGTGATTTCTGTAAATGACTTATGTAATATAGGACTCATGAAGACAAAGACCTGAAAGCAAACGCACACACACACACACACACACACACACACACACACACATATATATATATATATATACAGTATATGTGTGTGTGTGTGTGTGAAGAGACTGAACTGAAGACAACATAACTGCTGTCCCTGATTCATAGCATATTAAACGTTTCCGAAGGAAGAACCTCTTTTTCCTCGAGGATATATCCTTGTTATAAATACCAGATACAGAGCATTCGAAGCTATTTAACTTTCACAGTACGTCTGACGCACTATGGAAAAAATAGGGAGGGGGGGGGGGCACGCATCAAGATGTGATTGGGTCAGGAAGAAGCGGAGGAGGAAGACACGCAGGAGGTCTAGACACGATAGCGAAGGAGGACGAATGGCTGCGATAGTATGTATGAAGTTAGTTGACTTATTTTCTGCTCGGATGGAGATGAATTGTGGCTCCCACGAGATGCCTGACTCAAGGGGGTCCTACGCCCACTGTGATTGGCTGCGAGGTAAAGAGGCCCTATGTCAACAATACAATGCGTGTGTATGCGTGCGCGTGTATGTCCGTGTGTGTGTGTGAGTACATAGACTGAAAGAGAGAGAGAGAGAGAGAGAGAGAGAGAGAGAGAGAGAGAGAGAGAGAGAGAGAGAGATTAATAATTATCCAAGTGGCTCGAAAAAAACATGGAAGAAAACGTAAGTAGAAGTAAGTCAAAACACATCAGATCTGATCTGGCATACTTTTAATATACAACAATAAAATCATAATAAGGGAAAGCAAGATCATTTCTCAAGGAAACGTCAGTGCTATACAATCCTATAGCCTTGAAAATCCACTAAGAATATCATCTGAGAAAACTTTCAATCCTTTTCATCTGAGAGATCAAGCTTCGCTGAAAAAGACAATGGTTTCAGAGAAGAAGAAGAAGATGTGAAGCATTATATCAGGGTTACAGAGAAGGGAAGAAAATCACTTTCGTTAATCTGATGAAGTCATTAAGCCTCCCAATTTCCCTGCCAGTTTCGCTGAAGAAGAGCACTCAATATGTATGGAAGTTTAAACTTTTTGTATACTCACGAGTATACAAAAATAATGAATTAAACATGGGGCTGCTGACGCGAATATTGGATGAAAATCAGTGGAGGTTACAGAACAAAATCCGACTGAATATTTAAATCTTATACACAGATCTAAACATATCTTACGAAGGGATTGCACATTAAAGAATTACAGGCCCAAGCTCACATCAAACGTAACACTTTATGCTCACATATACGTGTCAAACAAATTAACAAGTGAAAACATTCATAGGCATATCTAAATGCTTTCTAGGGAATGGCATATATATATTACAAAACCGAACAAATGCTCACAGACCAAGATTGAAAGAGTGGTATTAGTTTGAATCCCATAATAATACACACACATACACACAGAGAGAGAGAGAGAGAGAGAGAGAGAGAGAGAGAGCAATATTCCAAATGCTCCCATTCAAAGACTATCTTCACAACACTGTTTTCGTATGAAAACAGCACAGTACCTTGTGGGATTAACTGGAAGAACTGCGCTTTACCCAGCGAACTGCGCTTTGAGTCTCCATCCGTTATAATTTTAATTACGTATAAAAATAACATACATAAATCGCAATTACTATGAAATATAAAAATCCATCGCAAAATGGCAACGGTTGAGAGTTCATTCAGCCACCACAGGAAATACCTCGACCATAAAACCTTACGAGTTTTGCTTGTTATGTTCATGAAAAGAATGAAATTATAATCATTGCTATAATTACTGCCACGGTAATTCTAAAAGGGCCGCCACTACGCAACTTAAAAAAAAAAAGAGAGAGAGAGAGCGAGAGGGAGAGAAAAAGGGCAATGATTCTCATTTCAGAGTTCCAACAAAGAATTGGAGGAAGTAAAGGAACCGACTAATATTAAAACATTCTCGAAAAACATTGACAGAGGCAAAAAAAAAAAAAAAAACATGATTATAAAAGAATGTAAAACTGGGAAATACAGGGGAGAAGGATATACATATGCATATGCATATACTGTATATATATATACATATATATATATATATTATATATATATATATATATATATATATATATATATATATATATATATATATATATATTTATATATATATATAACTTCACGCAAACGTTAGTTCGCCTTTGATCGTCTCGAGCTTAGTCATAATTTCACTAACTTACGTCAACCTGGATTCACAACAAAGGTCATCAGCGAATTCCCAGGTAACGTATACCTCAAAAATCAGGTATTTCGCGATTGAAATCCTATAGATAACACTGCCACGCACACAGATTTTCAGCCATGGAACCCGAAGGAAACGATTAGAGGGCGAGTGCAGACAGCAACTCAAAGGAAACTCCCCTCCCTCAGTAGCAGCAGAAGGCGCAAGAGGAGGTGGAGGAGGAGGAGGAGGAGGAGGAGGAGGCCAGCGAGGGAAGCGGACTCTTGCGGGCAACGAGAAGTCCAAACAACCCGCTCTTAACAGCCGCCGACACGAAACTACTAAGTGATTAACGATGGGAGCCTAATAACTCACTTAATATTAAAGCTTAATTGCTGGCATCCTGTAATATAAGTCGCAGAGGGCTGCCATAAAGCCGTCAGGGGGCATTAAAAAGACAGAGTGGTGGGATAACCGCAAAACATTCGGCCAAAAAACAAACCTTAAGATTTTGCCCCGATGCGTTTGAATCACGAGGCGTTCCTGAGGACCAAATATGCAACACTGGCCGTAGGAGAAACCTTTGCCGAGCTGAAAAGTCACTCTGGCGAGGAAATGATACTGAGCTTCGCGCTCTCAGACGTTGAACGGGTCTCCAGCCAAGCTGCTTTTTCGATGTAGTTACCAGCAGGTTAATAACGCCGTTGCTAGTTTGTTGCAGCACGTCTCGCTGGCAAGAATGGGCAACTGAGTCCGTGTACGAGCAAGATTATGCTAATGAACCACATGAATGAACTGTCAGTGATTAGCGGATACTGTTCTGTTGCCGTTTTGTAACTATGATGTGAGCAACAGATGCTGACGTCACAGCACAAGTACCCCGACCAACACTAAAATAACAATTACTATAAGTGATACCGATGAGGATTACAACATCCTCCTACCACAACCACCAACAATAACTAACTGATCGGCTGCAAGCAGCACGTGAAGCACAGGAGTACGACAATGTTGCAAGCAAAAGCCCGGTTAAATTAGCATTACTGGAGAGAGTTGCTCCTCTTGGCCATCACACTCACGAAACTGTACGGAAACCAAAAACAGTCTCTGTGAATAAGACAAAAGACATGATTAAGGCAGACCGAGGAGTCATGCTGACACAAAGATCTGGAGAACGACCTTCCTTCAAGTCCCCCCCGCATATTTTAAGATGCGTGAAAACAATTACTAGGCAATGAAATGTTAAAAACAGATTCTCTTCAAAATAACAGTAAAATTTAACATAATTTTTCCCGTTCCCAGATACGACAAATGAAATTAATAAAAGCTTGATTGCATTAGTTTGTCTTATTGTATTTTACCATCGTTTTTATTGTAAGTTTTAAACAGAATCTTTGAAATGAAAAATGGAAAATTGTAATAAACCCCCAAGGTCCATTTCTAATACACGAGTCTTAACGTTCGACGGATTTAAATATGTCAGTATTTACGCAAAAATAAATATTAAGAAAAAGCATTAAGAAAACCCGAGCCACGCCGGAAATACGAGGGGGATTTTCCCCCATTTCAAGTTTTTTTAATTTTTTTTTCGTGCTCCTCATTCATTCCACTGGGGAGAATGTGAGGTTCACATCCTCATTAGTAGTGACCTTGGGAAGAGGGTGGAAGGCGGGGTGGTGGCATGTACGAGGAACGAACTTTTCATTAACAATAACCGTTTTTCAACTCCATTAGCTCCAATGACGAGGGAGAATTTTTAAAGCGAGAAATGACGACGACTAAGGAACGATTATCGAAGCTTGCGGAAGGGGGGGGGGGGAAATATACCCTTTGTTACTGTTCGGCATATCGGGTTTCGTGACGGGTACGTAATTGTGCTGATGTCAACCCACCACTCCCCTTAACCCCCCCCCCCACATCCCCCCCTCCCCATTTCCCCTTTCACCCGATGCTGACGTTGAACGTAGGACGTCGACGGCAGCAACAGGAGCAACTATTATGCCAAGTGTCTTTTGCAAATATTCTCTCTCTCTCTCTCTCTCTCTCTCTCTCTCTCTCTCTCTCATCGTCGTCGTCGTCGATCGTCCTCACAGGAGAAGAGGAGGAGGAGGAGGAGGAGGAGGAGGAGGAGGAGGAAGAGGAAGAAGCCATTTTAAACTCCACCAATTTATGAATTTGCTCAAGTGGAAAAATAAATAATTCAGGAATCTTCCTCCCTCCAGAACTTATCCTTATTCCAGAGGGTGGAATTTTATTTCTTGTTTATTTAGAAGGAATGGGAATGGCTCTTCCAGGAATATGCACAATATTATGCTTACAATTCGTCTATTTTTCTTAGTTCCAACAACAAAGTAGGATTTTTGGTTGTATTCTCAAGCTCGCTTGAATATTCTGCAATGAAATTCGCTAAAATAAACCACTGATGTTGACGTGACTGTATACTCTTTTATTAGCAATCAGCAACTTGACAATTAATCTTATTATGTATGAACAAATCCGGCCAACACTAATGTGTATGTATATAGCTCACACACACACACACATATATATATATATATAAAATATATATATATATATATATATATATATATATATATATATATATATATATATATATATATATATATATATATATATATATATATATATATATATATATATACATATATGTGTGTGTCGTGAGAATTTATATTCTTATCTGATATAAGTACGTTCATAAAGGAAGTTTTTATTTGTAAAATTAAATCTTAGACATAACGGACATTTAGAGTAACCAGCCATGGCCTGATGGGGTTGTCTTTGTCTATCTTGACAAAGCCATTCCACAAAGTTCATTTCAAATTAACATCAAGTTCTCGACTCTTCTCTGTCGAACTTTAGCGCTATCTGCAGTCTGTCCTGAGTTTTCACATCTCATATTTCAAGATCTTGCTTAGTAGGCACTCACTGCATATACATGATTCTACATCTGTACTATACACTGACATTTCTGACGCACGATCTACATATTCCTGCTGTCGATTACAAAACAATGCCAGTTTTGTTATAACGTTTGGATGTAAAGGTTACTCGCAGAAGACAACATAAGAAGGCAAAACATAAAATAAATAATCAATTTAATGTGACAGTTATTTCACGCTTTGAATTCTATAGGCTGCAACCGCCCATGTTCAAGCAGACGAAGTGAAGTGATGCAACTCGTGGTTGCTGTTGAAGTTGCTTTGAGCACGTGTGAAATTTTTTTGTTTCGATCTCATAACTGTGATGTTGTAAAAAATAATTTTATCCCTTTTTTTCTGAGCAGGATGCCAAAAATTAATTAAGTAATCCCAAACGACGATACAATGATGATGACGGCGGCAGTCGTAATAACCACAAAGATCAGAATGTCATTTAAAACTTCTTCTTAAACAACTACGTGTCTCTAAATCTTATTAACCCTGAAAGTATTAAGAAGAACAACAACAGGTATTCATAAAAACTGAAGGAAAAATTAAATTGTTCAAAATAAAATAAAGATGATTCGGCCTACTTCATCTTGGCAGCTCTGTTAAAAGTGGACCAACGACCCCCAACCGCACAGAGATTGCCTGAGGCGGAGAAAAGAACAGATTTTTTTCATAAGGGGATCCTATTCTTGAAGATCATTCCCATGCTTAACATTCTGACTAACAGTAATGATAGCCTAATGGCGTCAGTTAGTATTGTAATTACAATTAGTATTATAATTAGAACCCATAACAAACAATATTTCAGATTACTGATGACCAATTGTCTTTGATTATAAAGAACGCCCTGTCGAGTAAACCAGCTTTTCACCGAAACAATCCAGCCTTCTTAAGAAAATTCATTCATTCCCCTTCATTCGCGTCAGACCGCCTTTGCAACGAATTCAAGAGAAATCCGACCCTCTCGTCCCGTTAATTATCCACGAGACAATGCATCAAAACCGAATGCCGCTCCTAACTGGCACTGGAATGGCGTCCGCCTGAAAAATAAATTCGGCGCGCGTCTCTTAATCACTGTTCCCCTTTGCTATACCGTTCGGCTCTTCTTAAAAATTCCGATGTCGCGTTCGAAAAAAAAAAAAAAAAACGGCATTTTTGAAATGCCAAGTCACTAACTTATCTTTAAAACATCTTTACGACAGAGAATGTTTCCAAAAAGGTTGGCTATGACGGCGGTTGCGCCGGTGGCATAATTACATTTAATGTTAATGGGTTCTCGATAGATGATACGAAGTACCATCAAACATGGACCACCTCAAACCATGTACCAGGATGGGCAGGGTTTGAATGGCCATTGTTTGAATGAAAAATGGTAGACGAGACTGATCTTTGAGGATCCTTGAAGTATAGCAATGTTAAGCTTGCCACGTTAGGTTTTTTTATTTCTTAATTACTTCTAATCAACAAGGTATATTAGTTTATGACAACAGAACCTTTATTCACTTATATACATTCTTATACGCATTTTCAGTTCTTCGTTGGGCGAGTGGGTTCCGCGATCAGCTAGCACTCTGCTGGCCGCGAGTTCGAATCTCCGACCGGCCAGCGAAGAATAAAAGGAATTTATTTCTGATGACAAATTAATTTCTCGCTATAATGTGGTTCGGATTCCACAATAAGCTGTAGGTCCCGTTGCTAGGTAACCAATTGGTTCTTAGCCACGTAAAATCAATCTAATCCTTCGGGCCAGCCCTAGGAGAGCTGTTAACCAGCTCAGTGGTCTGGTTAAACTAAGGTATACTTTTTATATATATATATATATATATATATATATATATATATATATATATATATATATATATATATATATATATATATATATATACATATATATATATATATATATATATATATATATATATATATATATATATATATATATATATATATATACGCATTTTCACAAAAATGAAGCATAAGCTTCTAATGGAAAATCCATAAAAAAATATTCCCGCAACTGTTACTCAGTAAGGGAAATGATACAATTATGAAAACAAAATAATCTTGCAAATGAGCACATTTCTAAGATGGACTATGATTTTGCTATTATACAGTTTCCCAATGACTTACACGACGTTAACAAGGAGGTAAGGAACTGCGTTATTACTAAAATATAAAATCATTTTTAAACTGACTATTTTAATTCATGAATATTAAAAACGTTATTATCAAGCCTGCACAAAACAAACCTCAAAACAGCTAATGGAAAATAATGAATGTGAATACCATGTTGCCTCTTATGCAACAAAAATATTTTTTTCTCATTTGAGTAATATATTTGAGGAATATATGAAAAAGTAAGGTTGCTATACAGGAAGGATAATTAAACACTGCTGATTCTATGCGCGTATCTAACCTAACCAACTCGGATACTCTCCACTGATCCTCTCCCCGTCACAATTCATTTACGCGCAGATTCAAACACTCCGACTTATTTTACCAACGGCGTGAAAGTCCTTATGAAACCAACACTTTCCATAAACTTTCGGCCGAGAAACGTGCGGAAAAGATTTTCAGTTTCATTTAATTAGGTCGTAAATCATACTTTTATAAGTCATCGCAGTCAAGGTTATCATCTTGTTACTACTAGTGGCAGCTTTTATTGCTAAGTAAAAATCGACACGGAAGTATTTTCAGCTTTGCAAAATTTGAAAATACAGTATCACGGTGGAGTACATATTATTTTGCGTCTTTCATTTAATCTCTTCTAGCACCTGTGCAAAAAATGTAGCGTGGAAAAGATTGCGTAACCATTGGTGGGTTGAGCATTTGCACTGTAAGACGAGACATTCGGTACGGAAACTGCAAATTTCTTTCAAAAGGTCTTGAGATTTGGCCTGATGCCCATTAAAACCTAATTTATTGATTACACTTCCCCTTCACATGCAATTACAGATTTCAAATGACGTGACACAATAAACACTCTCAAGAGGCAAGCGAAAACGAGTAACCTGAACTCGAAACTTCAGTCCAGTTTTTTCTCTCTCTCTCTCTCTCTCTCTCTGTTAATTTGAAGGTCTGTCAGTCACCGTCGTTACCTGATGCATACCCCAAACATAGTTAGTGTATATAAGCAGCTTTAAGATTGAAATTCAAACATTTTTGCTCTCATCAGCAGTTGGATGTATGTCTACCAAGTATGGCCAGGAGTAATGGAAACAAAAGTCCATTAATATCAGTGGGACAAGGCATGGGCCTGGAAGCCTCATCCCAAAACCGGAAGTGTAATTTCTTTTGGGGCCGCACAATCCAAGGGGAAAAAGGCTAATTAAAAATATACAAACCGATGTATGTATGTATATGCACACAACACACATACACACATAAGAATAGTATTTATATATATATATATATATATATATA
>NC_089760.1:2015000-2087500 GCF_040412425.1 Macrobrachium rosenbergii | reverse complement strand
ATCTCTCTTAACTGTGAAGCTAGCAATAGAGTTTTTGTCGTGTGAATAATTACCCTTTCCAGACCATTTCTAGTCTAGCTACAAGAGGAGATGGCGTGTGTTTACCAGAACGTCTCGTGCAATATTCACATGTATGCATGTATATATATATATATATATATATATATATATATATATATATATATATATATATATATATATATATATATATATATATATATAATGTGTGTGTGGGGGGGTAAACGATTTTTCTGCACTGTTTGACGTAATTTTCCTTTTATGTAAACTTGCAAAAAAAAAAAAATGGCAATCAAAATATTTTTTTGAGTGCTGGAGGCCATGATTCAAGTGATTTTAACTGACAAAGGAAGTACGTACGTGAGTGGATGTAACAAAGGAAGCGGCCTACCGGAGACCTCCACAGTTTATTCGTATGGCAAACTGTCAGAATAGTTATCAACAATATGTTTTCCCTTAAACCAAGAAAAAATAGCAAAGCGGGGAAAGTCCCTTCACTTCGCCCATCAAATTATCGATAGAACCCAGAAAGTCATTTGCGAGTACATAGAAGACGGGAAATGCACAAACAGTCATCAAAATGGCTGAACACATAAAAAAAAGACAATTTAAATAAGTTATTGGAAGGACCCACTTTCAGGCCAATAAAGGCAAATAGCATCTTCGATCTCCTGACATCGCGTTTCTTCTTCTTCTTCTTCTTCTTCTTCTTCTTCTTCTTCTTCTTCTTCTTCTTCTTCTTCTTCTTCTTCTTCTTCTTCGCTATCTCTCTTCCATCTCCTTCTTCTTGTTCCTACTTGGGAAGGTATATAGCTGTCCATCCATGCATTATAGTTCACGGTTGTACCATTACAAATTCCATTACGGTAGCAATTTGGTAGTCCCCCGCTTCCATTTTCCTTCCATGAAAGAAAAGATTCTTATTATCAGGCAAATATATGCGAGAGCTAAACGCCGCCGGAGCAAAATAAAAAACTTCGACTCAAAGTTTTAAGTAATGACGCAGCCGGCAAATTTGAGGGCTAAAGGGGCTGATCGCAGCGTTCGAATTTGGGCTTTCTGGCCCAGGGGCGGAAGGGCTGGTGCGTCGCCCCGGCGCTATTTCGGGTGTTTCGCTGAACTTTTGTAAAGAGAAATGAGCCTTGTGAAGAAACGCAATGAAAGTGATATTACATCCAGCCAAAGTTTTAATTGTACGTCTGATGAATATATGATTGTTTCAATTTGAGAATTTCTTGTAACTCCAATTAAGCACAATTAAGAAACAAAATGAAAAAGTACCCCGGAGGAGACATCACTTCTCTTTCTCTCTCCTCCATGAGAGAGGAGTCCTGCGCGCCCGCCCCCCTGCTACCCGAAATTTTCCTCATACTCCTTCCAACACCCGCCCCCCCTCTCCCCTCCCCCCACAGCAAGTTTTTTTCTCTTCCTCCTCTTCTTTTCTTGTTCCTTAAGGAAATCTAACCAGCCAGGGAGAAAATTATAAACTTTTGGTAATTACTACCAAATCTGCCATTAATTAAACAACTAAATTCATTAAAACTATTAAACGATGGTTCGCAGCAAGAAGATAGGAT
Organism: Macrobrachium rosenbergii; assembly: GCF_040412425.1. NCBI lineage: Eukaryota > Metazoa > Arthropoda > Malacostraca > Decapoda > Palaemonidae > Macrobrachium > Macrobrachium rosenbergii. The sequence continues at coordinate 2,085,905 of NC_089760.1, read as the reverse complement.
AAGTTGGAGAAATCTTATTAGCGTTTTTTTGCTCTGAAGATACAACAGGGCAGAAGAGCCGGAGAGAGAGGAGGAGGAGAGGAGGAGGGGGGGGGGGGGGTAGGTAGGGGGGGAACCCCGATGAGGCTAGAAACAGATTAAAAAGGAAAGAAAAAGCAAACGAGTCTGAAGAAAGGGATCTATGCGAGAGCGAGCAGATAAGAGAAAAGTCTGGAGAATTGTGGCATTTCGTCATGATAAAAATGCTCTCACCAAACAAAAGATGCCTTTAGCGATCGCTAACCAAAAATATATTTCTTCTACGTCACCTACAACAAAATTTCCTTCCTTTACATACCTTTGCGATGTCCATCTCGGAGTCCCCCGAACATTGCTCCAGGAATCTGCAACGATATTGAAATAATTGATCAAAACGTTCATTTATCATCTCAATGACATATGTCAACAATGCAAGACTTGACATGAACTTAAGCACATACCAAGAATGCCGTCCTTATTCTTTTAATCATATAAAGTCAAAGTACGGCAAATTTAGTATTAATAAATCATGCTAAAGCAGTACTGAAAACTCTGCAATGAGGCAAATATTGATTAAGATTTCTATACATTTCTTTGGGTATCTTTTCAACGACTGTTATCATTTCGAACCAATGCCAAGATTTCGTTCGGCTGCTGTACATTATGCAACCTCGGGGTAAGAGCCGGAGAAACTCGAAACTGAATTACGTTAAAACCGACCTTTCAGAAAATTTTACAGAAACGTAAAATGCTCATTCTCTTCCAATTCATCTATAGTCAAAGCTCGAAACGTAAAATGCTCATTCTCTTCCAATTCATCTATAGTCCTCGCAAAATCAAAACTAATATCACCTAGTTTTAAGATACAGAGGCAAAAAGTATTTATTTTGTTGTAGCTGTCATCACGTCAGATCCATAGACGCATGACAATATTCATGCTGCTGAAAAAGTAAAACTTTTCCTTCACAGTAATTTGACAAGTTGTGTAATTGCTGGTATAATAATAACGAGTAATAATAATAAAATCCGAATAGATAAGATATTGATGACAGGGAGAAGGAGGCGGCTTGGACACGTCCTTCACACAAGCCCTGGGAGAAGAGTTAGAAGACTCACACCCACTTAAATGAGAACTATAAGAAGGGAGGCTAAGGACGAGTGGAGATTTGGGGAAGATAAAGCACAGGAGACACACTACGCTGGGAGCGATATAATCAAACACAAACACAGACACCCTTTTTGATGATCCCAACAGCCTCTGATACCACTTATAGCTGGGGCGGATCGGCGGGCGGTGGTCACAGACCTAGCAAGCGCGATCCGGGGGCTGTACTTCCCAGCCACACACAAATACATTAGAATTTTGACGAAATCAGCTAAAACTGAGCAAGAACAGTAAATAAGAAATTACAGAAAATCTTTCGTGCAGTCTATAAATAACGGAAATCAAATCAAATTTAACTCCACAACATTCTTCACATATTCTATCAGTTCGTTGATCATTAACAATGCACGACGATTGTTACAATGATTACGCATACGTGACCGTAACACAGATTGCACTGGTTACGTGTGGGCTGCCTGTCACGTATAGCTCTCTTTTGTGGAAAAAAAGATTCACGAATGATGTTCCCGAACGATTCTTTTATTACTTATTCATTCGGATGTGGCCCTTTAAGAAAACCTATGTCATATATAATCAGAGGGTGCAGATTTCATTGTCTTAAGAGATATTGATATGACGTATGCTTTTACATTTTAGATTTATCTTGCGTCAAGACGAGTAAGACTGGAGTAAAAAAATTATCAGTTATAAATTCCGGTAAAATATCTTAGCGAATATATATATCACTGATATATATTTGCACACGTATAAATATTTTCCTCCTGTGATAGCAATATTTAATGTCAAATTATACATTCGAAAATTTCCACCGACGGTTACTGTTAAATTAAAGTTTAACGAAAACTGCACTTACCATTACAAAAAAATACATACAGCCCCAGTTGTAGGGGAGGTGAGTCAGCTTGCAAATAATTAAATAAATAAAGAAAAAGCAACACAAACCTTTTCATTCTTGCACAGAATTCCCTGAGGAGCGATTTCAAGCTGCCATGACTTGCCTGACTTACAAGACAGGACCCACTGTGGGTGGACATCCCGAATAGTTGCTATATATATATAAAGATCAGATGCGCTTTTTTATTAACGTTGCTCACTCAGCTTATTTTGTGGTCCCTATTTTAAGAATTCGTATCTGTGGTCCAGGATGAGACTAAAGGTATTTCTAAGCAAAACACCTAGAAAATATCATGTACACAAATCTGAACACCTTGAGGAGAGCACGCACACTGAGCAGGAATCCCACTGCAATCGATGGTCAACGATTTTTAATAAGATAATGTACATCTGCAGCTTAGAATTATTATCCATTGCTGCGCCATAGCAATCAAGTGAATAAATTGGACAGTAAACCAGTTCATGGCGTTTAGAAGTAAAAATCTCTTGTAGGTTATATACAATATATTTTTTTTATCATACTGACATTACTGAATGTCCTCAGAACACACACGCAAACACAAAGCATCTAATATGGATATTACGAATGGTTATTGAAAACCGGTTATGCAACGGGAGAATAATTTCTCATATCTAATCTCTCAGTATGTTTTGTTCTCAATGATGCTGCTTACGCCTGTTTAAAATACTTCAGTTTCAACACAAGCTCTTGAACCTGTTTCGCGACTTCGAGGAACACCTTAAATTCCCATTAACAAATATTCTAAACATTCTAGTAATTTCCTTAATGCATCGGACAAAAAAAAAAACTGATTACTTTCTGAAATAGTAAAAACTACCAGAGTTTGTTTCCTGGTTCTCAAGCCTCAGCATAAATGACTAATCTAAGAATTATTTCGCAAGCAAGAAGGTACGCTGGCTTGCAGTCTTCCGTTTTAAAGGAACATCACTTCAGAAAAATCTGTCTGTCATACACATACTACAGCTGTAAAGCTACGTTGTATATATTGTAGATCTCGTGACTTAGATTTGAAATAGCTTCTTAATGACCAACAAAGACTGGAGATCCGCCTTGAGGGTAAAATGAAGCTTTTTAATATTTCATGGAAAACTCAGGCCATGCGACCATTTAAAAATATCTTACTGTCTGTCGCTGGACAGCATCCGCGGCTGGCTGAAGAGGCAAAACCGAAATTCAGAAAAATAAATAATAATGAATGCGACTGACCTCTAGGTAAAACAAGCCTTTAAGAAAGCGAGGTCGATCAAAAAGTAATCTGCTAGATTTTATTTACATGGATTAGGAATCCGAGGAAAAGGATATATTGAAACTTGCGGAGCTACAGCAGTGAGCAGCACTTGACGTTCATTCAAAATAAACACAATCATGATGCATAAAAGATCACTCGCAACTGCATTAAAAAAAACTGCTGAATAAAGTAATTTACTGATCAAATCCTATGTACAACAGCATCACGGGCCAAATTAATCGAAAACGAACAGCGCGTTTGCAGTTTCTAAGTTTCTCCTGGAAAGACGGAAGGACGCTTGCATAACGACTGCTATTTTGTTTATTGGTTTATTTAAAATTCATTTATTGTTTCCCAGTTCCAGCGAATACCGTATACAGAGGCGGACGACATCATAAGACTTTCAAAAGTGAACATGTGCATAGTCATTTGCATACTGAGTTTCAATATCTATTTTGTAGACCATTTTATATTGGTCAGACACGGCAAAGTGTTAAGCGAAACTTCCCTTTTTTTTCAATATTTCAATTAAGAATCTTACCAAAATAAATAAATTACTACCCAGTTATAACCTTTACCTTTATTCCCACTATGAAATCATACACATAGTGATATCTTGCAATCATTGCTAAGTTCAGTTTTCTTCATTCTAGGTTTATTCTATATGGACATGTTATAGCAGCAATGATTAAAATAATTTTGTTATTATTCGTAATCGAGTACACACTGTAACCAGCAACTTAATACGTTTATTATATATATATATATATATATATATATATATATATATATATATATATATATATATATATATATATACATATGTACATATATACATATAATATATACAAATTAATATGCATATATTCAATATGTATTTTGTGAATGCTATCACTACAGTTTTCAAGTGAATCCTTTTCAACAGCTGGCCACCTGTAAAAATTCATAGTAATCATACCACCGCACCTTACCTTGACCTTTGCATCTTAAATATTAATAAGGTGATGATTTATATGGGATAGTTTAACATCTAAATTGTGTGTGTGTGTGTGTGTGTGTGTGTGTGTGTGTGTGGGTGTGTGGGTGTGTGTGAGTGTGTGGAACGACAGTTCTGGATCCTTTTAACAAGTTGAATAAAAACTCACAATTCGTGTGAAGTTTTGTAAATGCAAAACAAAGAGCGGTAAAAAAAAAAAAAAAAAAAGGCCTTACGCCTACACAACAAAAGAATACCACAAGTTCACTTAAACGGGCAATTCTATTAGCAGTCGAAATTCCCCTAAATGTTATAATCAAAAATCTATTTTCCTTTATTAAAGTATTCATGAGAAGCGAACTCATTTGAAAATGTGAATCCTAAGGCAAAGAATTTCTAAGAATTTCCCAAAAAAGGAAGAAAAGAAGAAAAAAATAGTTATGACCTTTGTGCTCTATGTATGTTATTTAATATAAAAAAATATGATGAAAGTACTTAGGTAAGAATTCCCCAAAATAATCTCCTGACAATCCATGCACACTTAATTAATGCCTTGACGTCATGCACGTGGAACCACAGGCTAAGTCGTATAACGGACACTTGGTGTAAGTCTGCCTTGCTTAACAAAGTAATCCCTCCGAAAAAAAAATATTCCTGTCCATCAGCTATGGCGATGTCAGCTGGGTTAGTCAATAAGTTGATTTTAACTGTAAGTTATCAGGCGTTACAAGTCCCAGGTTCATGATGTCAAAATAATAAGGAGGGAGGGAAGATGAGATAATGAAGTGTGTTAAAACGTTTGTCCTCATGTGTATGTGAGTGTGTGTGTGTGTGTGTGTGTGTGTGTGTGTGTACGTAACGAGAAACCAAGAAATGGTGGAATGGTATAACAGAGAAGTTATAACCAAAAACCCTAACAATTACAAATCGCTGCTCACGAAAGTCAAAGTCGAGGAGACTTGCGCGTATGAAAATTCTCGTTAAGTGAATGAAGGCTTTTGCAGGGAGGTTAATTTTCGAGGACTTATCGAAAAGTGGATGGTTACTGCTGTCCCCTCCTTTTTTTTTTAAAGCCCTCTTGGATTTACACGGTTTTGTTGGCAAGAAGAAAACACTGGAGCATATCATTACTATTGCAGCCATAAAAACCGAAAATATGTTTGGCGAAATTCTTCAATTAAGAGAAACACTCTCGCATGAAAAAGGACGCTTGAAGATCTTTCCCAACATCAACTTAATCGGATTCGTTTCCTGACCTTGAGTACTAAGCAAAGATAAACATCAGTCAGGGTAAACAAATCTCTGAAGAAGGAACCTGCCAGTCACTAGATGGGATGACTGAAAAAGTATGAATGAATAATTCCACCGACTGAATAACGAACATGAATGAAGATAAGCACAGAGGAGGGAGGCTTCATTCAAAGCTATAAAACAGGGGGTTCGTCACGCTCCTATAGAACTTAAGACTATAATCCCCGACACCGCTTACCTTTACTCGCCGTAGATGACGCAACGGTATTCATCACGGGAGCAACTTCGCATGAACTGCAAATTTCTCAGTGCGGGCCGGAGAGGAAATCATTCTCCATCCAGTTTTTTTTTTTTTTTCGCCCTCTTTACCCCTTACAATCGCCCCAGTCTGAGGGAGAATCAGCGAAACAGAGAAATGAGTGAACAGGTGCGGAAGAAACTTGATACATACTTGACACGTGCTATTTTTGAAATTTGGAAAAAGCCAAACTCTCTCTCTCTCTCTCTCTCTCTCTCTCTCTCTCTCTCTCTCTCTCTCTCTCTCTCTCTCGCTATTGGTGGGATTTTCATCTAATCCCAAAGGGACAAAGACAGAGCACTATAATGCACACTAGAGATGCCTAATTTTGTTTCGGTTGGGTCAAAAGGACGGGGAAGCTGAAAGTACCGGTTCGAAGAAGGAAATTATCCAGTGTGTCAGTAATGATCCTGTCACCTTGAAGACTCCAGAAGTTGAAATCACTGTCAAGAGCATCCAGGTGAATCTGTTTCGCTGGAAGAGATTATTCATAAGCGCGCGCACTTAGGAGCCTGGGCTGGGGGGGTTGGGCGCGAGTGTTGGAGGGGGTGAGGGGGTTGGGGGGGGGGGGCCGCCCTGGTACCTGGTCGCATCCACCCGACTATTTCTGTTCAGCTCATAACAACTTCCCACCCATGTCAATCATGCACTCTTTGCATCTGCATTATAGCATGTTTCCTTTAATTAAAAAGACAGATGATTGCAGCTCCGAGCCACGTCACAGTCCATGGAAAAACTTCGGAGTCTCTTTTTTTTTTATTCGTTCCCATTTTTTCACTGTTTGAACCCGCGGAGGGAAAAAGGTAAAAAAATTTAGGCGGAAAGAGTAAAGTCGGGGGGGAAAAATGAAGTTTCCATGCTAGATGTTTAACCCTCTGACTGCAAAGATAGCCAGTATCATTTACAATTGTCATTCATTTCACGCCCGAACCACGCCAGGAAAGTCCTCTTTACGGGAGTTGCTTATTTCAGCGTCAACGCAACGCCAGAAAAATCCACTCTCAATTCGGCCTCAACAACCCCCCCCCCAACAACCCTCCCACACCCGCCCCATGAATCTATGTCTCCCTCTCTAACTTTTCATCCATGGCTGCTCTGTACAAGATATTAAAGTTTTATCACTTATCCAGTGTTTCTTTCCTATCATTATTCCTTGAGTTTTTTTGTTGGGGGGGCGAGGGGTGGCCGGGGGGGGAAGCGGGTTAATGATATATTTCAGTACCGTAGTGAAGGGAGGATGCAGTTGGGTGGTAAAAACATGCAAGCAGTAATCGAAAAGCATCAAAGGGGGAACTTAGCAATGACAACACAGATAGCTGCAGGTGACTTTCATTACTAAGTCGCTTGCATCTATCTAGAAGTTGCCGCGTTCTCTCACTGAACCTAAATTGTAGCGTTAGTGCTTTATATTTCATTCCCCTGCATTCAGTAACATAAAAAACGTTGAGGAGTAGGAATTTGCTGAACAAATTAAGAGCTATAAACCACAACAGGCTTCTTATACAACCTTTAAATCCACTTCACAGAACTTGGATGAACGAAGACGGAAATAAAAGCGCACGGTGGCTGAGCCAAATAAAACGATACTTTCGCCCACTGACACAGGGACGCTTATAGAATCATACAAAATTCCACTGCCATTCATTCGTTAACGGCAGATAACTCATGAATAGTTAACATAGCATCATCAACGCGTAAAAACCCTCTTTCCATTGCTGCAACGAGTTCCCAATTTACATTCGCTCTTACAGACAACGACAATCCATAAAACTGACCCGAGTTGGATATCGTTCGACGACCACAAAAGTAATTAATAATCCAATATGAGAATAAATTGCGAATCTCTCCAAAACATCTATTTCTGTTCCGTGGCGGAAAATTAAAAGTCACCGTTTTGACAATAATGGCTGTGATCAAGGTGGGACAGGAACACTATTGTTCCCTGGCTAAGTATGGGCTTAGGCGAATTCAGTTTCCACAGCATGCATCCAGCAAGCAACCTTACCTTCGACTTCGGTACAATACATATCTTCATTTTCCCAGTTACACGCACTGTTATAATTACATGCGTACATACATATGTGCACACACACACACACACACACACACACACACACACACACACATATATATATATATATATATATATATATATATATATATATATACACAGTATATGTATATATATATGATAGATGATCACAAATTAACTTGTTATATATATCATTACCTTTAGGTGAAAGTTATTATAGTTCTATATTGAATTGATAATATTGCTTGTTTGTGGCTTAATATTAACACACATTATATATACATTACGTACTATATATATATGCATATATATATATATATATGCATATATATATATACATGTATATATATTAACACACACATTAATATATATACGTATATATATATATATATATATACGTGTGTGCATGTATATATATATATATATATATTATATATATATACATACATACATACACACACACACACACACACACACACATATATATATATATATATATATATATATATATATATATATATATATATATATATATATAATCGGAATATAAAATTTAGGCCAAAGGCCAAACGTTGGGAACTATGGGGCATTCAGCACTGGATGGACTTTAATATTTAGGAAGTGCAAAAGTGAGTGCAAAATTGGGATGAATCTCGAAGCGCGTGTGCAGCATTTTAACGAGCTGCTGATGAGCCGTCTCTCTAGGTCCGTATGCAGGGAAGGATAAATTCAGGGTGTGGGGTGGTCGATTTTAATTTACTAGATTTTGGGAAAAATGTTGAATTTTATGAAGGTACGAGTATGTTCTGATCCTTCTTAAATCATACTCTATTTTTTTATGTTAAATCTTTCCCTCTTACAGAGACTGGTTGTACATACGGCAGTTAATGCTTGCAAGTTTTCTGAACAGGGGATTTAGCCATAATGCGGAGGTACTGATCTAAAAAAAAAATCGCGGCAGTGACCTCGTTGTGGAAAATGGCTTAAAGCTGAACATAGTACCTTTCAGCAAACATTAAAAATAATAGCTTTCGTTACTTCTAAGCTTCCCGATTTTCATACACTACTTCGGAAACGGTTACCGTCACAAGCCCTGAATCCGCGCACCGTGTGTGAACAAGTCCTACCTTCTGTGGTGGGATCCGAACCCACGGACGGCCAATTCCCGTCAGGCTAAGGAAACCCTTCTGTCACTTCTTTGTGGCATGGCAGAGTGGTCTAAGTTTGCCTCACTCTCGCCTACCCCGGATAAGAAGGAAATTCATCATGGTAGGCAAGGGTTCTTCATTTATTCCCGACTCTGATTCATGTCCTGTAATGATAATCGTGTCCAGAAAACTAAACGGAAATCGAGGAGCTAAGAAGTCATTGTGGTTCATAATATATATATATATATATATATATATATATATATATATATATATATATATATATATATATATATATATATATATATATAATAAATTATGTATAGTATATATATATATATATATATATATATATATATATATATATATATATATATATATATATATATATATATATATATATATAGAGAGAGAGAGAGAGAGAGAGAGAGAGAGAGAGAGAGAGAGAGAGAGAGAGAGAGAGAGAGAGAGAGAGAGAACATTAGAAAAAAAAAAAAAGATAGTAACACTATGTCCAATTCGTGCATATCTTTTTATTTGTATCGCATTACGAACCTGTCATTTTCTGTCAAATAAAAACTAGGCGGGACCAACCTCGCTTTCATTACACCAGCACACTTTTTCATCAATTTATACTTCCAAAGCCACCTAATTAAATTCTTCGCCATAGGAAAAAGCGTAATCATGTCTGATACGTGCTTTAAATTTTCATACAAGAAAAATAACGGCTCACTTTCGCGTCATCGGAAACAGAATGACAGGTGACTTATTGATGCTTTCTAATGACCTTTGGAAGATTCTCGAAAAGAAAAAAAAATGGGGAGAAGACGAAGATAGAAAAACGAGGAAGATCCACGGGATCGAAGCTGTTTCCTAGAAACGTAAATTTCTAAAAAGACTTCTGAGTGACACTGAATACAAGGGAATTATTTCTGGTAAAATTCGTGCAACAATTTCCTGTTCACAACCTCTGAGTAGATATATATATGCAGATTCTGTGATTTTTTTGGACGGATACTCAACGGTGAAATTGTTAAAGCTGAACGATTTGGCAATGATATATTTCACTCAACCAGACTGAGGTCTCTCTATTCCTGAAGATCAGGAAAAAATAAGGACTGCCTGAAAGAGAAGACATAACACAACGTTTTTGTAATGGAAAATTTTATCAAAAGCAGTAACAGCATAATTTGAAGTAGTCTGTGCCCTTAAGTTTTCGGTCCCTCTATATACAAGTTCAGTTTGTAAAATTGCATCTTTCATCTCCAGTTATAAATTAAACTAAAATAATCTTGCCATGTAACGTGATATGAATATAAAAAAAAATATTCCTGAAGAGTGGGAAAGTCCGTGTGCACTTGGAACCAAAGCAAAATTAGATGGTGCAAAAAAAAATTTCTCTACGGCACGGACGAAATATTTGCTGGGTCACTGACGTAAATTCAATCGCAGTTTAGAGTAGTTGGGGCAGGGTTAGGTATAGTGGAAGATAGAGTCCCGGCAAAAGTTAATCTATACTTTATTTGAAAAAGGTGCCTTTCAACTCCTTTAAAGTTCCTATCTCCGTGACATCAGTTCATATTGCAAAAACACTGATTTGTAAAAATCTGTGGTTCCTCAAAATAGTTTCATTACAAGCTGTCATCCCACTTTTGCTTTTGCCAAACGATTTAACCATTACAGGTTCTTATTACAGATAATTATATGTGTGAAATGTGCTAAGAAGAGTCTTAATGTCCAGTAAATTAAAGAACCTAAAAAGACAACGTTTGAGAAACAAAGGGATGCAGAGGACACTACAGGAAACAGGTGCATTTTTTCCTTGATCCATGATACTCATCTAAAAATACAAAGACACTTTCCAGAGAGCTTGTAAAAATACAGCTTACAGATGAATTAACTGATAACAATCAGCAGCGTTTGAACGCTGAAACGTAATTGGATTGGTGGTAATCTCGCACATCTTTCGGTTGCAATAAAGAAACGTACAGTAAATGTAACGTGGAAGTTTTTAGGTATACATATCAACAGCTTAAATTCAGTAATCAGAATCACATTCCCAAGCACGAAATAAACAAATATTAAAGGAACCTAAAAATGATTCCATATTTGGATACAAATCACACAAGAAATCTTTGATGACTAGTCAATAACCGTAATCCGAGTGACTTCAACGACTCTGAACTTTATTTAAAAAGAATCGCAAGAACACTATAAAAAAAAAAAAATTAAACAGAGCGATCACAAAGTACATCCTAATATTCCTCTGAAGAAAAATGAGCAATGGCCCTAAGCCTCCGCCAACTAGAATATTTGTGATGCCTTGCATGTAGCGATTTTCCAACAAGGTTGAAGTCGCTTTCTTTTGTGTATAAAAGCAGTTGTTCTCTTTGCATGAAGTCACTGCTGAGTCACGAATTCCATCAGGAAAAGTCGCACTCAGTTCACCCTACAACCCCCTATTCTCAACGCCAAAACTTGTACAGAAGCTCTCTCTCTCTCTCTCTCTCTCTCTCTCTCTCTCTCTCTCTCTCTCTCCTCTTATTCTCGAGGCTAGCGATAGAAAACACCTCATAACATCCGGCACTGTCATCAGCTGTTACATTTACAGGAAGAATCTAATCTGGACCGAAGACCTGCCGGCGGGAGTTCGATTTCATTTTTTCAAAAGAAAAGTTTAAGCCCTTTTCACTTTTAAAGTTTACCCAGGAAACCCTTACAAAATGACTAAAGTCAACTTTAATGAACTTCGCCTCTAAATTGTATCTCACAGTTATACATTTGGAAACAACGTTATACAGCTATCGATAGTCTTGCAAAAAGTTCAGAATTAAAAGTCAAATGTTAACAGGACACACACACACACACACACACGTAGACTCACAAAGCATCGTCTGAATGCAAACTCGCTTTGACCAAGCTAAATACGGAGGTAACGAGCAAAAATATAATTAATTTATTACGCCATTACTTCTGACTCGATAATTAAACCCGGTGTTCCTTCTGTAACCCTGAAGTCATTACCCGAAGGCAATAATAATAATCATCCCAATCAAGCTCGACCTTGTAAGTAACAACTCATTAACACTCGCACTGTTAGAACTCGTCCCACCTCGGTCATCGTTGTTGGAGGAGATACGTCAAGTCTGGCCGGGGGCAATTACAGCGCATAAACGAAGCGGGCTACAAACAGCCCCAGAAATAAATAGGAAAAAAGAAAGTAAAAAGTTAATAACTTGCAGTTGAAGTTTGTTCTCTTCAGGTATTAAGAAATGCGATATACACAGGTAAAGGGGAAGAGTAACAGGAAAACTATATTAGGTCAGGTGTTCAGGTGGTAAGATTTAATCAAAATTTAATTATGGTTTAATTACTTTTTTTTAGTCAGTTTCATTTCTCTCAAAGTTGCACTGCTGACTGCATGTGTGTGTGCGTCGTATATTAATGATGCAGGTCGTAATGACCTGTAAGGCTGTTTCACCATTTTAATCACCCACAAATGTTAGTGAAAACTAAATGTAAACTCACTCACTCACTCTCTCTCTCTCTCTCTCTCTCTCTCTCTCTCTCTCTCTCTCTCTCTCTCTCTCTCTCAAAAGTAACTTATGGAACAAACAAATATATAAATGCACACACAACGAGCACAGCAAGAGAGAGAGAGAGAGAGAGAGAGAGAGAGAGAGAGAGAGAGAGAGAGAGAGAGAGAGAGAAATTATAACCAAGGCATTAACATTTAAATAAAGCTCAAGACGTTGTCACTGATCCATAAAAGATAAAAGACGACGATCAAATTCCTGGAGCTGAAATATCCAACTGAAAATGACACCTCGACCAAGATCTCTCTCTCTCTAATAACAGGCTCCGGTAATACAATCGATACGTGCAATACAAACTTGCTTGAACTCGGCGCCGACATTTTCCATCGTCGAAGAGTTGCAGTTACACTCCAGGGTTTATCTTCCTTCTCTCTTTTACTCATTGACGGGGCTGCGTTTTATTGAGGTCATTATAAAGCTTGTTGGAGATATTTCCCAGTGAGATTCGTGAGAGAAAGTATGTACTATATGTATAATATATTGTGAGTATACAGAATATTGTATGTACTATATATATATATAATATATTGTATAATATACATATATATATATATATATATATATATATATATATATATATATATATATATATATATATATATATATATATATATTGGGAAACATCTTCAACAAGCTTCATAATAAACTCAATAAATAATATATATATATATATATATATATATATATATATATATATATATATATATATATATATAGAGAGAGAGAGAGAGAGAGAGAGAGAGAGAGAGAGAGAGAGAGAGAGAGAGAGAGAGAGAGAGAGAGAGAGAGATTGCAAGCACTCCCAAGAAAGACTACCTTAAAATACCTTGAGTATGTTACTTGAGAGAGAGAGAGAGAGAGAGAGAGAGAGAGAGAGAGAGAGAGAGAGAGAGAGAGACTCCCAAGAAAGAGAGATTGTAAAATACCCAAGAAAGTTACCTTAAAATACCTTGAGTATGTTACTTGAGAGAGAGAGAGAGAGAGAGAGAGAGAGAGATTGCAAGCACTCCCAAGTAAGACTATACCTTAAAATACCTTGAGTATGTTACTTGACATTTTCAAATTATACTCTACAGCCTATAATTACCCTGGCTTACACAGTTAAGTGATGGCATGCATATCTAAGAGAGAGAGAGAGACAAAGAGACGAAAAAACTTTAGCACTTATAAATACCATTATCTTAATGGGTGACAGGTGGTGTTCGAGGATTTTAAGCTCAGGTTAATGAGTTTTATGCGAGTGTATATTATACGAACTTATTAAATTATCTAATTCTTTTTTAATAAGTATTTCTCTTTACTTCCTCTTACTTCTTCGTAATGAACACCTTAACATTCTTTGGAAGCTTGAATTTCAAGTCAGTGACCCCTTTGGTGGGATTGTTCCATATGAATAGGTTTCATCTACTGAATAATAATAATAATAATAATAATAATAATAATAATAATAATAATAATAATAATAATATGAACACAAGACCGAATTACCACAGATCTCAAGCACTTCCTAAGTACACAGGGATGAGATTCCTTAAACCTGTACGATCGTCATCTTTAAAGGCGCTAAAAATAATCACCGTTGTCTCGTCACGGGTTGAGAACAGGAAAGTATGTGAACTATCAAGTGACATTTAAGTGATATTGGCAGATGTGTACTGAATACAATGCCGGACTGTACAGAGAAAAACTTCTGAATAATTGAGGCCACACAAGAAATGCCAGTCTTAAGTGATGCGAGGGCTATCAATTATTGCACAGCTGATATTATAAATAGTGCATGAAGTTTAAGTTAGTTCGAGTCGACTATCGTCCGTAGTCGCTGCAAATTCCTGTTGTCATAAGAACGTCACGAAGCCGTGCGTGTATTTATAACAATTTTAAAGTATCGTTATGTCGTTGCTTTTATTATTAATATAAAAATTTCAATTTGTGTTAGTCACTAACATACAACAAGTATACGCATTAAGCTGAGAAGAAAACCAACGTAAAATGCCAGCTCTCAAAATACTGAGATTATCAAAATGCAAAACATCGATTGTTTATCGTGAATCTTCTGATTTCATCCCAGCGAGGAAGGTGCCACTGAAAAGAACCAGAAAAAAATAAGCAAACAACGAAAGTCACTTATGTCAAACACTCGAAGGCCCAACCCCAGAACTCTCGAAAGGAAGAGCTGGAAAAAGCTCTGCTGTGAATCCCTTTTGCACTCTCACGCAGGCTCGCCAAGTGTTTTATTATTAATTATTTTGTCAGCATCTCCCCATCCTTCAAATATGCCCGAAGGCTATAGCTTCTACCTGAACCTCTTTAATTAGATAACCGGTACCTACGCTGGTGCTCGGGCGAAAGCATCCAATGAGATTCAGAGAGGACGGAAGGTGGAAGTTATGATTGGTGGTGGGCGTAGAGTGGACAGCAAAGATTTGCGCAATAAAAGCGTGTCATTGGTCTCGCCTGTATGACAGCTCATGATGCTACTGTATATTCGCCACTGGAAGACTCACAAGGGCGTATGCCGAGGATTCCAAAAGCCGTGGCATACCCAAAACAATCCCCGATGGTTCCAGGCTGGTTAAGCTGATCGTGGGTTAAGCCATTGTTACGAGCAATACCCTGGACACTAGCAAGACACGCAGCGAGGAACACCCCCGGAACAGTTCCCGTTTTCGCACATCGCAACAAACCTCGACGACGAGTGGAAATCTCCTTTGAAGTGATATCGTTCCTCCCAGAGAATTCTCGCCGCATTCGCTCCTCCTCCAGAACCACGAGGAGGAGCGATATTTGGAGAGATCGCCCGATAGTTGAGGTGGATGCTGGCCGACAGGTCACCATCGGACACTTGCGTGTCATGGCGCCTCGGGCAGACACCCGCGCAGACATGATACCAGCTACCGGGCTTGATGGTCGAATGCCGGTCCCACACCTGTCTTTATAATCTCACATAACCATTCCAGAAATAGTTGGAATAGACTTCTGGAAATGACACACAAATTCAAACTTATTGCTAAACAACATGACATCATTCTTGATGATAAAAAGTTACGGAATGTTCTGGGTTCCTTTCTTAACTGGCTCTGCTTTCCTGAGCGAGCTAAGTACTATTCGACCGAATTTTATTTTTAATAATTGAATCATTCCGTTTAATTTACATAATTGTTCAACTTAGTGTGTGTGTGTCTCTCTCATGTATGAATTATTTTTTTTTTTTTTTAGCCAAAAGACTGAATTTTTGCTATGCTCAAAAGTTGTGTACTCTAATACTGACCTATTGCAGGACTGCCTGACTGACCAAGATGAGCAACTAGAGTCAAACGCCAATTGACATCGAAGTGGGAAGCAACAATATAAATATTGTTTTTCGTAACGGTTTACACTGACTCACCACATATAGGCTATCCATTCAAGCGCGCCTCTTTGAAGCGTTGGAAAATATTAACTACCACAAAATATACCAAGTGAAAACCATGAACATCATATGTTAAAATGAGAACATACATACATACATATATATATATATATATATATATATATATATATATATATATATATATATATATATATATATATATATATATAATATATATATCTTTCTACTGAAGTCAGTGGCATGAACTGCAGACTCTCTTCTTGAATCACTCTATACTTCTTTTTCTCTTCAGGTACGTTTCTCTGAAGAGAAAAAGAAGTTTAATAAGAGACAGAGGGTCTCTGCAAATAATGCCAATGAATTCAATAGAAATTGCTGAGAGAAAATATGCCCAAATAGCATACATACATGCATATATATATGTATATATACTCGTATATGTATACAGTGCATATATATTATATATATATACTGTATAATAAGCACCAAAAATGTAAAGCCCATCAGTTTTCGCAAACCCATTGTCTATTTCTCCACCCCAGCTGAAACTGGCGTCCATTCATAGATGGGTCGACTGGTGGGCCGAAGCCCAGGACAAACCACGGACCTTGCAAACGAGTTCCCCGAGCCGACATGTGTGTAATGTTATATTTCATACAACGTTGATTACTTTAACTAAAACTTGGAAGCACCTTGTTTACACAGCTAAATGAGCATGATTTTTTCCTGGTACAGCCTGGTACACATAATTTGAACTTTGTTTACGTAAACAAAGTTCAAACTATCTTTCTGTCATGAAGTCACTCCTTCTCTTTCTTTATCTTTGAAAGCAACGACTGAGCAATTTTGGAATGCAACCGCGCGATGTTTTTGTCAGTTAATTCTAAATCACTATTTTGAGTGACTGCTGAATCGACCTTTCCTTTGGTCACCAATTGTGGAAGCAACATCAGCACCGATAACGATAGTCATCATGGAATCCTTATTTGCTTTTATAGACGTCAAAGGTAATTAGTGTGAACCCTTGGTTATGTGCAAATTTCGTGCATGAGTACAAGAAGGCAGTATATACGAGTGTGCCTTTGAGTTCGTAAGGGGCAATCAGCGCTTGGCAATCAGGCAACGCAAACTGAGTCTCTTCCGACCAAATTTAAAAAAATTATTATTATTATTATTATTTCAGTAGATGAAACCTATTCACATGGGACAAGCACACTAAAGGGGCCACTGACTTGAAATTCAATCTTCCAAGGGATGTTGGTTTCAACCTCCCACCGCAGACCCCACATTGCAGCAGTAACTGATCATGATACAGAACCAGTGATTTTTCACCACCCTGGGGGACACGCGAACCCGCGACATCTGAGTGGCATGCCACGTTACTAACCACTATACCAGCGGACCAGCAACAAAATTAATCCAGTCATTCTGTGGATGGTTGACTGACGGTCCAAAACACGAAATCACGTGACTGAGAGAGAGAGAGAGAGAGAGAGAGAGAGAGAGAGAGAACCACACGTGCACAAAATTAGAGACTCGCACACGCGAACCCGCGACATCTGAGTGGAATGCCACGACACTAACCACTATACCAGCGGACCAGCAACAGAAATAATCCAATCATTCTGTGGATGGTTGACTGACGGTCCAAAACACGAAATCACGTGACTTCGACCGATGCCGGCGAGAAAAATATTGGGCGGGGCTTGATTGCTATCGGCCTGCAAACTCTTGAAGCTCCGCGTGACCGATTAAATATGCAAGATGCGCTGCAGTGACTCTTCTATAGAGTAGCCAGTTCAGAACTCTGGATCAATTAAAAACCTCTCATTAGGGACCTCATCTCCAGCTCAAGAGGAAATACGGGAACTGAATATAGTATTAACACCACACAAGTCTCTCAAAACAATTGAAAATTATAATATAAACAACAATGACGCTTCATGATTATAAATATATATATATATATATATACACACACATATATATATATATAAATGTGTGTGTATGTATATATATATATATATATATATATATATATATATATATATATATATATTACACACACATGTATATGTGTACATGTGTGTGTGTGTGTATGTGTGTGTGTGTGTACAAACGTTCAACAAAAAGTATGCATCGTATATATGATTAGTATATATTTCTTCATATCTATACGGCAAAGTACATTAGACTAATGGTTCATCGTATGGAAGTTTTTTGGGCTAAAATCTGCTTTTCGATGTAAGCTTTCTAAAAGAATGTCCTTTAATATTTATGTCAAATGAACAACAACTGTTATATGATATACTGTGCATCTCCTTCCCCAAAAATAGAGGAGGAAGTAACAGTCTGATAAACCTGAAAATTAACCTAAAAGCAAATGTAATCTTCAACAGGAACGATTCGGTATAAAATTCAATATTAGTATGGCACATCCAGTCTTATTTCACATCATAAACAAGTAGGATAACGTTTCGCATTAGGATGCAATATCTCAAGGTCTGGCAAATAATCTAGACGAGAGGAAGCCAATCGCTTAGGCTACTTAGTCTATCCTACACATAAATAGCCTAAACTGCCCCATTAGAAAAAAAATAGCCAACCAGATTATTTCTAATATGTTTTGGTTCTTACTTGAAAACTCTCGAGTTTCTTCGAGAACTTCCTTTCAACAAGGGGATATTCTTGGTAAGCACAAATTAGGTTTACACTAAATAAAGCTATAATAAAACAAAAATGAAGCAAATTGCGGCCTTTACATACGCAATGATCCCTAATCAATCCGGACAGCAAGAGACGCCGTTCGAATTAAACATCCGAATCTGGGAAGGGCCTTTGTTTACGTTCCATTTTAAGGCAATCTGAGGAAATTAACACGAAGCACTTGATTTTCTTCAAACACAATTTCCAAAGCAGGCAAACACAAAACACCGAGGTAAAAAGCTTACGGAAAGTTAATATATAATCTGGAGACTTGCAAATATCAAAGTTATTGTGATGAGACACGAAGCCAGCGGAAAATAGATTTACATCTCGTCATTAAGATATACTTACGAGGCTCCGGCACACTTTCATGTTCCGTTGATTACAAAGGGACATTACAATAACGCCATGTTACGAACAAACAAACCGCGTACGACGATTTTCACTAAGTCGCACGTGCCTCAGTCTTCCAAAGCGAAGCAGACTGCTTAAAGCGGTTCCGGGAAAAGGGATTGTGTGACTAATAATAGCATCGTCAAAAGTCTTAGCATGATCGACGACGAACCTATTTATTTATACGCCTATATATCCATTTATATGTATATATATTATACATATGTATATATATATATATATATATATATATATATACATACAGTTATATATTATACACACACACACACAGTTATATATTATATATACACACATATATATATACATGTATTTATATATATGTATATATGTATATATACATATACAATATATAATATGCATATATATACATGTATTTATATATATATATATATATATATTTATATATATATATATATATATATATATATATATATATATATAATACTGATATATATATGAGACATCACAAATATATATACTACAAGAACAGTATACGAACATACACAACCGTTATATATATATATAATATCGAAGGAATGGCCTTTAAAACTCCTTTGGCTAAAAAGGACTAAACATCAGGGGACATTGCTGATAAACAGAATACCTCAGATTTTACCTGACAGGTGTCATGGAGGCGGAGTTTGAAAGTATGGAACATTACTAGGTTGAACTGTGTTTAGTAAAAAAATCCTATTTTCATACATCTCTACTACCTCTTAAAGTTTAAACAATTTACAAATGGCTTTTGATATTGGTTTATACATCCCTTAGAATGTAGAAATAACTTTCTTTTATACAGAGATTCAAGGCTTTCCAGTGCATTATTGGAAAAGATGTTTTGCCCTTGTCTTGTAGCATGATTGTTCTCACTAACATGTACAACCAACACTGTTCCTTGTGTTAAAGGACATTTCTTATGTGTATAAGATTCTTTTTCCAGTGAGACCAGCTTTGATGTATGTCACAAGCAGAATTTTATATGGCCATAAAGTATTGTCTGGGAGTTGCTTGAGAAGTACATTTTTCATTGTTGATTGATCAAAAATGAAAGGATAAGAGGAACTACTTAAGAAGATGAGGGATACTATAAATTATAAGGCAAAACAAGCAAAGAAGTTCTTCTGGTTTTGATATGTCCATGTCAAATGCACTGTTTAATACACAATCATGATAGGATTTCTTGCCTGCATTCCTAATCATAGAGTCATCATCAATATATTCAGGGCCTGGTGGGAGAGCAAAAACATAGATGAAAACAGACTTTTAAGGTGGATGGACTTTGTCCAGAATAGAAGACCTGAAGAGATATTAGTGGGTTTTCGTCACAGGACGATTTAAACTGACCTAGCCAGGTGGATGAGGACATCCAAAAACGTCGACCCATTATTTTCCATTTCCATCGGGAATTTAATTGATGCTAATTGATTTAAAAGCAAAAAGTTTTTACATCTTGGTTATATATATATACAATATATATATATATATATATATATATATATATATATATATATATATATATATATATATATATATATATATATATATATATATATATATTGTAAACCCAGACTTGGTGGAATGTACTGGAAAACAGATGCTTACGTTCATATAAGACTGGAACCTTCATTTTCAAGACTGGATTTAGTACTTAAGGGACAAGGTGAACTCAGTAGTTTTCAAACTATCCACTTGTAAGTGGCTGAATGGTGGAAATTAGGATGTAGAAAAATTACACAGAGTGCAGGCTGGATGGAACCATCAGAAAGATTGTGTCATGTGCAATGAAGCCATACAGGTTAAAGGAAGAGTGTTCGACAGTAGTGAAACCAGCTATGATTGGAGCAAAAATAGTTTTAAAGTGCAACACAAGAATTAAAGGATAAAATGAAAGTTTAAGATTAAACCAAAAGTCGTAGAACTGTCAAAGTAGGGCTTCGGAAAGCATGTCTTGTTATTGATATTTATGAAATGACAATATGTCATTTATGTAATGACACTATTAAATAATCTATTCATACGATAACTTTTCAAGAAGAAGACCGAAGAATGCAAGGTTGATTTATTTAGATAAGAAGAACTGAGACAAACAATTGTCAAGGACTTTTGTCTGACGTCAGCCAGGTGGAGGAGGAAAGCTGTTTGTCGACCCCCACTTAGAAGTGGGAAAAGATATATAGAAAGATATATATATATATATATATATATATATATATATATATATATATATATATATATATATATATATATGTGTGTGTGTGTGTGTGTGTGTGTGTATACATGTGTGTGTGTATAAATATATATAAATATAAGTGTGTGTATATACACATATATATAAAAAATGTATATTTTGTGTGTGTATATTCATATATATAGGAAAATGACAGCATTTGTGATGGGAAAAGTAATTATTATTGGCCCAATATTTCTGAAAGAGAACTTTTTGGGTAAATAAAATATCTATGCAAACGTGGTGAAAAGTTTTCTTATTGATAGGGATTTAACAGTGTTACTATTTAAATATACATATATACATGTTTCTATAAATTTGTAAACAGAACCAGATAAGATGGCTAAAAAGTAAAGCATTAAATCAATACATAGCGCAATAATTTAGCGTTTTAGGATAAAATATAATTCTGTCAATATTTGCAAACACCAGATTTTATAACATCTTAATCTGTAAAAAATTGTCGACTTCTCTCGATTCACGAACGAGTGACAATATTTTATGAAAGTTTTTTCCGTCAGTAAATCATCAGTTCGTTATCAATCACAGCATTTCCATAGGAAGACGCGTTACATCATGATAAACTGGCTTTTATTTCTACGTAGCAATTTCTTGCGTAGCGTAGCATAAGATAAAAGTAATTAGAAGACATTTTCGGCCACTGACTGCATTACTTACATTGTAATTCTGTATATATATACATACCTATATACATATATATATGTATATATATATATACACACATTTATGTATATATATTTATATCAATATATATATATATACTGTATATATATTGCAATGTTAGCAACCCGTCACAGGATAAGCCTTCCAAACCATAGGAGACTAGAGCCCCAAACGATCTATTTCACGTAGATCAAAAGGTTTAGGAAGAGTCGACCTCTTATTTTAGTTAAACAGCAATATAATTGAAATGACATTGCTGGTAACGATCCATGATGGGCATTGTTCATAGTTCTAACTGTATGTGAACATTTGTGCACATTATAAAAATCACAATAATGACAAACTTGAGAAAACAACTTTGTACTCATTCCGTGTTTAGGAATGCAATAAGAAAATATTTACACTCTATCTGAATATATTCTACCTTCATTAGTCAAACTGTGATTCACCTAACCAGTCTTAGATCCACCTCTAAGAATCAACTTTGAACTGGAATTTGAACAATAAAAAAGTATCGTACATTTAATGACAGCAATGGACGACAAAATCAGACGCTGTCGAGTATCAAGGAGAAAAGCTGATTACATTTCTCCTTAACACCCTAAGCTAAGCAATTTATTTAGCATGACGTATAACAGTCACAAACTATAGCACTTCAATCGGGAGATACCCTGCCATAATTTAAAGGTTTATCAATATCCAATGAAACTATAAGGAAGCAACCGATTCTAGCTATTATTAATGAATGAGTGAATATAAAGATTAAAATATAAAAAAAATTTTTTTTTCCAAATTCTTACACTAATTATATCCTGCTAATTATATCTAACAATAAGACGTATCTAAACCTGTCTTAAACCAAGACCTCATATGTCAATGTCAAGTCGAGAATAATTTGTAGGTTAAAATAAAAAAGACATTCTCATAAAACTGAACATTTTATGCAAATTGCTGATTGGTTCGTAATACTGAATGCAATCTGAGTGTTTACTATAAGATAATAGAAGGATTAAGTTAATTAAGCGGTGTCTGCTTTGTTTACACGCCCAAAATCGCTTAGGTGAAATCTACAAGTCAGACATGCTCCCTAAATACGGATCTTTGTTACTTCAATGTCTTCACATCATCTTTCATCGACAATAATGATTACTCACTGTAGATATCCACCTAAACCAATACAGTATTCATGTTTGCAATCTTTACCAAACTCCAGAATGAAATGAAAATATAATTTATATAATATTCATTGTCCAAAAACATCTTATACGGAAATACCAAAATCTGAGTCTGTTCTTCAAAATGTCCCAATCAGACACTAATTTTTTTTTTTTTTTTTTTTTTTAAGAAAATATTAAGTTCAACGAAACGCATGTATTGAATCGGTGACTAAGTGCCGTCGGTAACTGGCGGTAAACGACGTCATTCCCACATCGAGAAAGACCAAGATCTAAATTTCCGGAAATGTTCACCGTCATTGACGATGACCTACTAGCAACCCGTCTTTCCAAGAGAACATGAATACTAGAAGAGAGATGACCACCATAAAAAAGGATTTACCGTACTTTCTAATATCCCCTGCTGTTACTCAAGGACCAACAGTAAAAATAAAAAATTAAAAAAATCAACAAAACATCTGGAAATGCAAAAATTAACAAACCACGTTGAAAAAAAGTGGTTTGTAAAAAAACTAACGAGTCCAACGGCGCAAAAAATTAAAGTTCTGGGAGCAGATCTCAAACAATGAGTCGAACGTCAAGCCTGATGAAAAATTTAGTCGAAAACGCATAACTAAAGTTTCACCTGAAAGTAAGGAGTCCAACGCCACGTCTAAAAGTAATAATAAGTGCAGCGGTGTCTCTAATGTAGAACGAGCACTATCTGGAAGACTTATCATGCCAGAAGAGTTATTTGGTGTTCAGAGTCCGTGTCCACCCTTTATTGCAATGCTTAGGATTATTATCATTATTTAGACTGCACCTACTTTTTTTTATCTCTTCCATGACGACAGAGTACTGGTTATCCATCAAAAGCCATTGGTGAGTAGTCATTAGAGAATTGCTATCCGCGGAAACTTGATTTTTATTTCTTTTTGTTTTTTATTTCACTCTTTTTTTTTTTTTGCATTTATGGTGATGGTGAATAAAAAAACTGTGTAATTATTGATCTAGCCGCAACCTCCCTTTTCTTATAAAAAGATCATTCTCATGTCTCCACCTGCGAGTTATTTTAATGGAATTTAAATTGGAAACTTCTGGATTTTCGCGCACAATTACTGCTGACATTTTTACGGCCATCAGGAAGCACTGTAGAATGAAAAACATTATGGCATCTATCAATGCTCGAGTAATTAATATTTTCATAAACATTCGACGCTGCGGAGCTGTCGTTTTCATGTACAGTATTGGTACCCGTATTAAAGCTAGTGATTACATTACAGCATTAATAACACCAAAGGAAAAATGAAACTATAAACTGGTCGGGATCTCCGGGAACCGAGCATCACCCATAATAATCATTTCAATTTGTGGTCATTACACGTAAAAATGAACTTGGTTTCCCCGGCCACTTGCCTCTGATAATTATATATACATTCTTGATTGATTAATCGATTCATGTTTGTATAATGCATCCCAATCTGATTAATATACACATAATCAAGAAACGGTGCATTGTGAGGAAATGGGATGTTGATTTTGCATTTTTATTGGATAAAAAGATACAACATAATCTCCGTTACCCCCAACGTCTCTGGCCAATAGGCAATGGTTATTGGGACTGCCTTTATCAAATACCCGTGTACACAATTGAGCTACACTAAAAAATGAAGAACATTGACCATAGCCACGCTTTCAGCAAATCTGAAACTTCTGACGTTCGGATCAAGTTATTGCAGATGTTTCGAAGGAATGAAATCTGTAAACGTCTGTTGTTTGATCCGAGACAGAACCTTCTCTCTGTCATTGTACATACATGTAGATAAATAAGTAACTTACATATACACACGCACACATATATATATATATAAATTGTATATATATATATGTATATATATACACATACATACATATATTTATATATACATATATTTATATATGTACATTATATATATATATATATATATATATATATATATATATATATATATATATATATATATATATATATATATTTATATCTCACAAATGTGATGGTGAATAAACGTGTACCTATATATACGTTTTATTTATCATGTAAAATTACAAGATTAACAGAATTATATCCAAGGCGGCTATCTGCATCTCAGAAATAATTTTTGTTTTTCGAATACTGCCTTGAATTGCATTCACATACACACACAAACACGCACACACATACATACATACATATATATATATATATATATATATATATCATATATATATATATTTTTTAACTTGGGTATATAAGATAGTGAGAGAAGATCATATATAGAAGATATATATAGTGTTATATATATATATATATATATATATATATATATATATATATATATATATATATATATATATATATATATCTTTATGTGTATGTATATAAGATAGTGAGAGAAGATCCCAGTGTTAAAATATTTTCTGTATTTCACCTTACAGTAAACCATTTTATTCATTTTGTAGCAGATATAAAACAAAACACTCACTGACATCGCCTGAACATTTTTAGAAGAAGACTTCTTGAATTATTAATGTCTAACATAATAAACAGAAAGTTTTAAAATTACGGCTGAAAACATTCATTATTCTTGAAGTGACTATGATGGAAATTTACAGATACGTGGTAGAGTCTGTTGTTTTAATAACTTGTCGCTATCTCTAGTTATGCTCACTACAGATATATATATATATATATATATATATATATATATATATATATATATATATATATATATATATATATATATATATATGTATATATATATATATATATATATATATATATATATATATATATATATATATATATATATATATATATATATATATATATATATATATATTTACTAGCTGACCACCCAGCACTGCCAGGAAAAACTCTGAGTGACAACCAATAAATTCACTCTCTCTCTCTCTCTCTCTCTCTCTCTCTCTCTCTCTCTCTCTCTCTCTCTCTCTCTCTCTCTCTCTCTCTCACACTTTCTCTCTTTGTCCTCCCAACACCAACTGTGCTCTCTCTCTCCCTTCTTTTCCCTCTCACTCACTCTCTCTCTCATTCTCTCCCTTTCCTGTTAAGATAGTTGCTTCAGTTACATTGCCCATCATTTTTGACATTTTATATTTCACCCCTTCTCACCCCCCATTCATACTGGTGCTAAAATCGGATTTATATGGCATCGGGAGTGACACTATTCATCTCAGCGACCTCGAAAACTATGGATTAGACACTAATATCTGTTGTTTTCGGTTATGTTTACATCACCACCTTCCCACCCTTTCTCACTCCCCCTTCCTATCAGGGCTGATCTTAGACAATAAGGGCATCAGGAGTGTCACTATTCATCTCAGCGACATCAAAAACTATGAATTAGACACTAATATCTGTAATTTTCAGATATTTTCACATGTCACCACCTTCCTACCCATTCTCACCCCCCTTCCAATCAGGGCTGGAGTTAAAGGGCATCAGTAGTGTCACTATTTATCTCAGTGACCTTGAAAACTATGGACTAGGCACTAATGTTTGTTGTTTTTGGTTATTTTTACATGTCACCCCCTCCTCAACCCCCTTCCTATCACACTTGAATGGCATCGGGAATGTCAGTATTTATCTCAGTGACCTTGAAAACTATGGATTGGACACTAATATCTGTCGTTTTCGGTTATTTTTAAAAGTAACCCCCTTCCCACACCCCACCCCGTTTGGTGCCAGTGATGGCTTGCCTACATAGTATTCTTTTCCAGATTATAAGTAATCTGTATACCAAGTTTGGTTGAAATCACTCAATGTGTTACAGAGTTATTCTGGCACATACACACACATACATCCAATTATATATTCTATATATATATATATGTGTGTGTGTGTGTGTGTCTGTGTGTGTGAATGTATATAAGTAAGTATGTTTGTTCAGTCATGCATTCATCCAAAGGAAATCACACACAATGGTAAATTCAGAGCTGAGACTCGTTTATTTACCTAAGGTGTGCAATAACACAACATGTAACCGGGTCATATGCCATGATTTAAAAAAAGCCCACAAGAAACGGAAATTAAAATACGAAATGGATATTACTAGGAAGTTGGGAAACCACAAGGAAAGAAAGTCTGTAATACCTTTCAAGGTGTATGCCATAATTCTCTGCAATTCTTAATATCTCCTGCTACGTGAATGTTGGGGAAGACAGACATTATTACGCATGCAGTAAAACAGTCGTTACCTCAAACAGAATTGGCTGTCCACTCTTGCACGACCGCATGATGGTAAGGTTCCGGAATGGAAAGAACAACTAATAGTGATATAAGTTATAGATAATGATGTCCATAACTACTAAGCTAATTGTCTTTTTTTGGCACTAATCATGATTAAGTCAATTGCTAACCGTTACTAGATATGCAAACACTCCCGCAGCCTCGATTATTTTACAGCATTACACATCAAACATTTATTTCATCAAGTGAAGTAAAATATTCCTTCATATTTCATTGTTTTCTTCTTTTCGTACATTGCTACTTATGAAATCGACCAATGAAACTGCAATAACGATTCAGAATAAAATCTTTCCCCTCATTACCAAGACGGTTCATTATTCAACATTGTGTGTCTTTTGTAGTCGCGAGAATGGCCGCGTTTGCACCGACAACGAACTACTATTCAGCGCCGAAACCGTTGAAG
Organism: Macrobrachium rosenbergii; assembly: GCF_040412425.1. Classification (NCBI taxonomy): domain Eukaryota; kingdom Metazoa; phylum Arthropoda; class Malacostraca; order Decapoda; family Palaemonidae; genus Macrobrachium; species Macrobrachium rosenbergii. Next base: position 2,058,070 of record NC_089760.1, on the reverse strand, counting down.
ACACAAAATAACAAGGTCAGCCTCATTAAAAAAGCCCTTCTAACGAGCCAACGAGAAAGCAATTAACTTATAATAACGATACATAACAAGCGAGGCAGCCGAGAGAAAGAAACTAGTCAAAATGGCACTCGGCTAACGAACTCACTAAGCAAAGCTTAAGCGAAGCGTATCTCCCATTTGACAAAGGAAGTGTTACTGCTTAGAACGACTCTCGAAAGAACCCAGCAAAACAAACTCCTCGTCCGAAGTCAAACAAACATGACTTTGAATCTATAAACGCAAATATTGAGAGGCACATTGATGGTCAAACGTCTTCCCATACCCTCTACCCATTCCCCATGCCTTTACCCAACCGCCGTGGATGCAATGGGCGGAGTCCTCAGGGTCCAGTATTGACAGTAGTAATTGCAAATCGATACCGCTTAATTGCAAGTCCGCAAGAATTTGATACTTAATCAATGAGGCGGCATAGTAAATAAACACTGCCCTCGAGAGAGAGAGAGAGAGAGAGAGAGAGAGAGAGAGACGCAGGTAATCAATGCGACTTCACAACACAAAAGCAGTATGAACCATAAAATGCTTTTGCTCACAATATCCAAGATTAAATCATTCTATAGCTTCTGTTTCTTTTTAAGAAAAAGATATTTTGATTCAGATATAAAAACATGCTGAGAAATCCGGTTTCGTAACATCATATTTTGTTTATCGTAGAGTGCAGCCGTAATAAATCTCCAAATCCCATACCCTTAATGACGTTCATATGTAACTCTGACATCAATCAGATTTTTCAAATCTGCAACCTATTATCATATAACAAAGCAAGTGTAGAAAAATTAGCAAATATGAACAAACCATTTTAAAAGAAAGGAAGGGACTATTTAACATTCTAACAAATTAATTAGCTTCGTCAGACAGACGTCTTACGTATATGGACATTAGGTCACTCCTAAAATAACGTTTGGCCTCCCGGACCAAAAAATTAGCCAGTGCCGTGTATTCGATCTTCAAACAGAAGTCCCTTCAGGCAGTCCAGTATCTCGAGTGGTTTACAATAATGCGATAAACCAATGTAGGATGGAAAATAATGATAATTATGACAACTAACTAATACCAATAAATAACACTTCTAACGAGCCAAAGCAGTTGTAACAGAAACTTTGATGCAAAGGTGAGGAAACGCTCTTTCTCAACCCAAGTCATTAATGAACATTTTATCGATATGTTCTTTCAGGAGTCAAATCTTCCTAAATACAGGCGCATCATCGCAATTTCTTTTTGTTTCAGTGCATAAAGAACTGATGATGCAGAGAAAGTTCTAATCTTGATCTGATCTCCCATCGTTTTTCCTGTTTACCCCACTACACACCTGCAAAAGAAAGAAGTGTGTTTGCGTAATGGCATGTAGAGAGAAATGTCATTGTTATTTTTAGGTGGAGAGAGAGAGAGAGAGAGAGAGAGAGAGAGAGAGAGAGAGAGAGAGAGAGAGAGAGAGAGGTTAGTTAGTTATTTGTCCAATCGATTTATATTGCATTTGTAAATGAACCTGTAAAACTTGTGAGTTAATGTTGATATTTAAGAGGTCTACAACAACAGACTTAGAATTGAAGGTAAAGAGTGGAGTTGAATTATGACTTAAAATTATCAATAATTAACATAACGTATTTTTCAGCTCACTTCAGACTACTTGCAAAACATTCCCGTTTCCAGTTTTTAAGAAATATTACAAGCTATAGTTTGAAGTGAAACCATTTCATTTTTCAAGCTCTCGTCTATGATGAACATGGCAAAATATAAAACCTAAAATCTTCTTTATAGTTACAGCCTAAGGCTAAAAATCGTAGCACAGAATCATACAGCAACTAGTCAAAAAGTACTGTAGGTCAGCCTGTTTGGATAACCCGTTAATAACCGTTCTAGAGGTAAAGAAATGCTAAACTTTGGGCAATGGTCACCTCCTAAAGCATCGGAAATGATTAAACACGTGGCAAATTCAGTACATAGTATTTAGTGGAGGGACAAAAGTATACCTTAGTTTAACCAGACCACTGAGCTGATTAACAGGTCTCCTAGGGCTGGCCCGAAGGATTAGATTTTATTTGACGTGGCTAAGAACCGATTGGTTACCTAGCAACGGGACCTACAGCTTATTATGGAATGCGAACCACATTATGACGAGAAATGAATTTCTAACCACCAGAAATAAATTCCTCTAATTCTTCACTGGCCGGTCGGAGAGCCGAACGCTGGGCCAACAGCGTGCTAGCCGAGAGCTCTACCCACCCCTCCAATGAAGAATCCCACATCATCAGCAGGGTGGTGGTCAATTTCATCTCTTATTCGTGTGAGTAAAAATCACTCTGTGATGTAGCGCCCTATGAAAAATATCAACACTACCTTTATAAATACTGGCTCTGTTCAAACAAATATTCACCACCCTCTCTTCTTGTATGCAAGAGAACTAAAGCAAATAAGAAGTAACATCAAAATTTATACTTTACGGTCACGTTAAGCAATACGGAAAAAACAGGGTATGTTTCCCCTTCAGAGTCAACATTTTAAAAGGAAAAAAAACAGAAACAAATAAACAAATAGAATCCACAGACAACATAAAACGGCAAACGTACGGAAAATATAATTCTCAATATTTCAATTTAAATAACTGATGTCCCAGTCACTACAGAAGAAGAATTCTAGAAGAAACGACGAAATACCACCAGAGCTAAAGACGTTAGTTTGAATAGATAAAAGAATCTTCCAAGGGAAGAGTAAATGCGCTCTCCTGTTCATGATTATATATATTCACTTATATATTTATTTCGAGAGTGAAATAGTTATAGAGAAGCCAACACACACGCACACACACACACACACACACACACACACACACACACACACACACACACACACATATATATATATATATATATATATATATATATATATATATATATATATATATATATATATATATATATATATATATATATATATATATCACCATCGAGCCGTTTCTACAACCGTGGGTGGTCCTTAAAAAAATAAGGCATTAATCACTGCTATATTCATACTTTAGTTGCTGGATCGTGGACGAACTCCTGTATATGTATATATATATATATACACACAAACATACACACTTAGACTTATCAAACATCGAGTTGTATGCCCTGAACACAACCTTGCATGTACTCTTCCAAAACTCTTGCACTCCATCTACTCAGCACTTTCTAGGTCTTCCTTTTCTTCCTGCTGACACTTTCATGTATTGTGTGTGTTAGTGTGTGTGTGTATGTGTATGTGTGTGTGTGTATATATATATATAAATATATATATATATATATATATATATATATATATATATATATATATATATATATATATACATATTGCGCTGTGAGGAGTGTACAGTATGTGCTTGAGAGAGAGAGAGAGAGAGAGAGAGAGAGAGAGAGAGAGAGAGAGTGGAGAGAGGGTGGAGGGGTGGAGGGGTGGGGACTGGGAAGTTATTCAGGAGATCTCGATATGTCCATCATACCGTGTAATCTGAACACCAGTCAGTTCACCCTACGATGCAAATCTACCTCCGCTGCCTCGCAGAATCGACTGGGAGGCAACTTTCAAGAATTTATTGTAAACTGGCAAATAAAATATACATATGTTTGTAAGATGTTCAAAGGATCGTATTAACTTAAATATCTGTCGTACAATGTATTCATTTACTGCGAAGTAACAACTAACAGGTTCTAACATATAAGGGAGTGTAGCTACGTGCTATTTCGGGGTGTACGTACACGTCATGGGTTTATTTGTTTCTCCGTGTGTACGTGTCCATGAGATCACTATGCAAAACACAATCAGTTTGTCAATAATGTTAGTTCACAATTTCAGCAATATATATTAACCCCTACTAAAAATGAAGAATAAAAAATCTTCTGAGCCACCGTGTTTTAAAAGCTGTATATTCACCTTCTACCGCACACAGAAATCTTGAAACGCTAGGCAATGTTGCCAGTCAATCAATAAGTTTCTCGTGACTATTGAAAGTACCATTAAACTTGATTATCCCTCTCCCTACCCTTATTAATCGCTTACTCTTATCACTGAGCTAAAAATATTAGCGAATACTCTGGCTTCACATTCCCACAAGGATACTTATTTGTCCCAACTATTGGTGTCAATACGTCAATGAATCCTTAAGTGTACCTATTGATTTCAGCTAAATGTCTGTTTGGTAACCTATAACGATACTGAGTGTATTAAGAGCAAAAGCATTATCCCTCAATATTTCCTCGTAAGTATATGTTACGACTTTAATACACCTTTGATTTTGACTGGATAGACTATTCAAACCACTGAGCTCTCGGTGGGTTGAACTGTCGGGACAACTCAGCTACAACTAAAATATTGTCCTCACTTTTAGATATATTTTTCTTGCTTACTGAGCGTCTTTGATATCTATTAAATTTAACGCACGCGTTAATTTTCGAGAGAAGATTATTTTAAAATTTTAAGGCACTCTGAAAGCCAATGGAATTTTCTGTTTCAGTGGCTGGTGTAGTTTAAATAAATTTATGTCATTTACAGCAAATTACGCTGGCATTTTTCAGTATTTAAATTCACAATTCCTAAGAATAATTTTCAGTACTATTTTCACTTCAAGTGGAAACTGATTTTCTATAATTTTACAAATAAATAATATATAAAAAGTACATTACCGTGTTATATAATGCCTCCATTGTCACTGATCAAACATAACAATAGCAATAATAAAAGTATTCAGAGGTATTTAACAAAAGAATCTGAACGTTCTGATTATCAGTTAAGTTACTTCCTCATTTTACATGTTCAAGATAACAGATTTCGAAGCGTGATAGTCATCCCAATAATAACTTACAATAATATTCTGTACAAGTAAGAGCACAGTTTCCACTTTGCAACTGCGCCCTTAACAACTGTTTAAAGTTGTAATATTTCATGTCCTCATAATTTCCTAAAACATCATCGAACGGTCTTGAAGAGCAATAGAACATGCAAAACAATCAGAATCGTCATACCCTTCTAACATTCAGAAAAGGCAAATCTGTCCTTGAACTTTATATGCAAGTACAATATAGAAAAAGAGAGAACAACTATTATTATTATTATTATTATTATTATTATTATTATTATTATTATTATTATTATTATTATTATTATTGCTAACAGATTCACAATTTCGTGAAAAACAATCTGTGTAATAAAAACCCACAATTATATTGAAATGTTAAATAAACCAAAGACTTTCGAACACTTGAACGGTGTTCCTCACCAGTGCTAATTGTGGATTATTATTATTATTATTATTATTATTATTATTATTCAAGCTGGAACCCCAGCTGGAAAAGAAGTGTCACAAGGCCCGATGGGGATAGCAGCCCATTACCGAATTATAATTAAAGAAGGAAAGAATAAACTATGTAATAGATAAAAGAGAGAGAAGCAAATAAGATAAAGAACTGAAACTAAGAAATGAGACGCATGTGAGCGCGCTGAAAAAAAATTAAGTACACTCATTTCGAACTTCCGTATTTCTAACAATTCAATTGCAAGATTAGGAGGATATTTCCACAGTCTGATCGCAGGTGGAACAAAACTTTCTGAACTTCACAGGAGGAATCTGATGAACAACTAAGGAACGATTAAGGTATTTCATCATAGTGGTATTTCTCAGGCAACATTTGGTGAAAATCATCCGTACTTAATCTCGCCACAGTTCTTGGTTAAATCTTACACGCATTACTTTGAACTTTAAACTCACGGGAAAGGGGCCTGTTCTGACACAAGGAACCTTACTATGACAAAAGCAATATTTTTTTAAAGATGAGATTTTGAATCAGTTCTCCGGGAAGGTTATTTTCCTTAACAAGGTTTCTGGGTTGAAGGTGGGACAATAGCAGAAAGTTGATCATTTTATATGAAAAAATACATCGGTTTATGGACCTGAAATAAGTAAGATGCTGTGATTTACTGTTTTCCCAACGCCAATATTTTACATAAACTGTATTTGATTATTGGATGCCTTTAATCTATGAATTACTCATGGCAAGGTAGGCATGAGCTTCTATGAAGCTTTTTGTAATAAATCCATTTGGGCCTATTTATATAGGAACCAAAGTAACTATTGATAGAATGCGTGTTATCAATTTCAATATTTCTCTCTTACAAAAGAAAATTAGGAATGGCTAGCAGTAAAGGCAGAAACAGTTTATTTTTCGGAGTCTCTCCTGAGAGAGAGAGAGAGAGAGAGAGAGAGAGAGAGAGAGAGAGAGAGAGAGAGAGAGCAGAAACAAATATGGCTTACATAAAATCTTTCGCCTACAATGCCCACTTGGTACGTGCGAGAAGAAAGGAGATAAATACAGATTTGAGAGAGAGAGAGAGAGAGAGAGAGAGAGAGAGAGAGAGAGAGTAAAACAAACAGCTTTCCCCCCCTTATTCAAACCCTTGTCTCATACCTCCTCAGAGCAACAACACAGGCCACGCCACAGACGCAGGTAAACATACCCGGTGTGTACCAGGGAGGCTGGCCACTAATTAGCTCAACTCACCTTTGTTACGCCCGAAGAAAAGGAAAAGCTATTTAGGGAAAGTGTAGAGTGTTATCTCATGGTAGGACGCATTGTTGTTGGGGCCATTCCAGTAGACACACAAGGAACAACGAATAAAAGGAAAGAAGGCCGGGGAATGCCTTACCTATAGTGCTAATGGGCAAGGATTAATGACAGAACGCTTGCTTTTTATCATTTTCGAATTTCACCCTCACATGGGGAGGCCAAAAATATGGCGGCATGGAAAAGGATACGATTCACTTCCTAGTCTCATTCTGAATCTTTTCAATTTAGGGAAAGCCGTTTGAAGAAACGTTATCACTTCCAAACTCGACCGTGAATTTTTTGGAAATTCGTATGTTGCATAATCGACCTGCGTATTCAGTTTATGTACGAATGATGATAATCCTTATACATGATAAAAATGTCCGTTATTCATCAGATTATAATGTGCCGCTAGTTACTAAAAGCTTGGACATGTATAACTATCCCTAAAGTTACTAACTACAACATTTTACTTAACCTAATGACAGAAAGCGAGAAAACAAAGATTACATCAGGTGAAAAAAATATTAGAGTTCGAATCATTCACCTATAGATATATAATATATATTTTTGTACAGAATTTAACTCCTAACAAAAGTCTCAAAATTACTTTTTTCATCTATAGAAATAACCTAAAGTTATAGTCCTTTCGCCTTAAGATTTCCTATATTTTTTACGGATTTAATACAGTTTATGTTTTCAAGAGAAAAAAAAAACTTTCACTGACAGTTTTCTCTAAGGAAGTGAACTCAAAGCAAATGCAATCACATTCATCCTCTATCAAACTACTGATGCAAAGTTTGATACACTATGTATGTATGTGCGTTATAATGCAATGTACCATAGGAAAAAATTAATGTAGACTGTTCATGTATACTGACCATTCCTGTCTATCTTGCTTTCAGTCTAGCACATCCCGGATATGGAAGTCCCATTGTACTAAATCTGCTGCCTTCTCGAAACCCTCTACTTTTAAGCCTAACTGTCCTCCTTTCTCCCAAGGCTCTGGAACTCTCTGCCAATTTCTTCGTTAAAATGGAATCGTTTATAAAATCGAACTGAATATAAAATTTAGGCCACAGGCCAAGCACTGGGACCTATGAGGTCATTCAGCGCTGAAACGGAAATTGACAGTAAAAGGTTTGAAAGGTGTAACAGGTGTTAGGAGAGGGTTGAGGAAAGTAAGATGGAAAGTGGAAAAAAAGAGAATATGAAAGGAGGTACAGTAAAACGAACGAAAGGGGTTGCAGCTGAGGGCCGAAGGGACGCTGCAAAGAATCTTAAGTAATGCCTACAGTGCACCGCATGAGGTGCAACGACGGCACTAAGGAGAGATTCGTTTATAGAAAAAAATTTCTGTACCTGATCAATACAGATTACGCGGCGGTCGCCATATAAAAGCAATTAAATAGCCTTTCCGTGTCGATTAGATATGATTAAAAACATGCAACAAAACCGGAGGGGAGTTTTACTGGTGTTAAATTACTGGAATTATTTTCAGCAGAGAATGCGCGCCCCAAATATGACCCCCTTTCTTTTTTTTTTTTTACCCACCCGAGTCAAAGAGAAGAGAGATTCTTCAAATTGTATATTTACATGTTGAAATGTCTAGAGGATGGGAAATGAATCAAATAGGAAAATTTTACCTTAGGCTTTATGAATTCATTTTTCAGATCTTAACAATTTCCATTACTTACTAATGATTACCGTAAATGGACTGATATCACGCAATTTTCGTTTAATGCAAATGCATTGTGAGTCTATTGGAGTATGTTGGATTTACAGCCCTGAAACGTATGTAAAAGTTCTCTTCTAGTAAAAAAGGATAATAGATTTTTAATTGCGTAAAAAAAAAAACCCTGTTTAACCAAGCATCGCCTACCACATAATGGAAATTGTCGGGGCCACCACAAACCCTACAAACCAGTTGAACGATTGAACGAGTCGGGGAAAACCGAAGCTACAAGAGAATACCAAACCTTGGCAGCTGCGGGATACGCCCCTTCTTTGATTTTACTGGAGTTACGCTACCTAATGGCGGATTCGTAAGTTATGTGTTTGAATAAGCGTCTGCCGTTGCAAATTTCTTTTCAGCTCAAAGTTTTCAACACTATCATATAGATGTGAGAGTAAGAGAGAGAGAGAGAGAGAGAGAGAGAGAGAGAGAGAGAGAGAGAGAGAGAGAGAGAGAGAGAAATTTTATATAAATGAACAGGCTTCAGCAACAACAACAATGGTCACTGATGCAGAATGAGAAAGACAGAAAATCCATGTTCCTGTCACACTATACGCTTCAGCAACATGAAATCAAATGTTCAGAACACCTCGAGGAATTATACTTTCTAATGTTCTCGCTCAGGATTAACAGGGATTTCGTAAAAGGCGAAAGATTGCGACTGCACATATTTATGTGAAAACTGAAATGGACCGAAGGCTTTCTGCTTTGCGCCAAGTCGTCCTAATTTATATAATTTACTTTGTGGGACACTTTTGGTTAACCAACAGTAACCAATACACAATAGTTATTTGTGGGTAATATCCTTTTCTAAAAAAATCTACTGTATCTGTCCTTAGTAATAACGAAACATGTCAATGACGTTTGATTAGGCAAATCATTTAGGTGAAATGTTTTTAGGAAATAGTTAATGGATATCAATAAAACAGTGTAACGGTTCTCCACATACAGAAAGTTTACTAAAACTGATTGGGAACCTTTTTGGAAATCTGTTGCTGCCGTGACCCCCTGGCTTCCGACATCACAGACTGGTGCATTATGGTTTTTGGATAACGAAGCCTTTGGAAAGGTCAGTTAATGAATTGGGTCCAAATTCTCACAGATTTGAAAATATAGTCGATGGTTTCGTCTCTGCTTGAAGGTTTTATCTTAACCTGAGGAAACAAATCCTTGAAACCTCCGAATGGACTGCTTTGGCTTCTTTATTAGCATTAAATCTCCCTTAATGCCTCCATAACCAGTGATCCAACACATTTCAGCATTTCTAATCTTTAGAAAAAAGACGAGTAAATGGGCTTCCATCACTCATCGACTTAACAGCTGATTTGTTTCTATGTGGTGTTAGTTTACTTACGAGCAGAAAGAAATATAATTCTCTAAAACTATTTTACTGTACGGCAGATAATGGGGAGTTTCTTCAAGCGTAATTACCATTCTGTACTTTATTTCTAAGCTGGCGTTCCAATTTCTCAAGGCCGGGAAATTTTATACTAATTTGTTTATTTACACAAATAAATGAAAAAAGCCATAATTATAAAAGAGCTTAACCATGGGTACTGTCAAAACGATCAATTTCCTAATACACTTTCGGTATCAACAAACAGTTGTTAAATCTGTAGTCACGAAACTGATTCATTGAGGGTGAATTCAGTCAATCATCGTGAACGGATTTCTAAGTAGCATCCTACTTGACAAAAAAAAAAAAAAATAGATACATTGATTTGATAGATTCTTCAACAGCCTACTTGATTTGGCACTCGACTTGAAATATTTATGGTTCCAAATGCGTACTACATATCAGAGACACGCAAACAAATATGATACTGCACAAGCTCTCTCTCTCTCTCTCTCTCTCTCTCTCTCTCTCTCTCTCTCTCTCTCTCTGTCGTGACGGGACAAATTAAAAACTAATTATACAGCATTTTTATTGAAAATTCGTAAAATTGCCGGAAAAATAAGGAACAATCTTGAGAAAAATTCATTACACATATCGTTCCCCTTACCTCTCCTCATAGCGTCCAATTGAGGAATAGGACAAATTAGGAAAAGAAAGTGTGAGAGACAACAGAGATAGGAAATGTAATATAGATTCACCGTGTTATAAATGGATTTGGTTTCTTTAACACCGAATCAAAAGGAGCCTCTATAGGTAAGAGAATTCAGCTTCATAACATTAAATTTTGACTCCTGTGGATCGAAGGAACCCACATCGGTTCGTAAAATATATTATGGTGACGCTCTCCTTGCGATTTCTTATTTTTGCATTTCCATCTTTGATATACTCTCTTGTGATATGAGCGTGGACCATTAATGTCATCTGTGCATGAAAGCCAAGCTGCGAAGCCAGTGGCCTGAATGACAAGTTTCCACAGAATGGGACGCTATAGTATGTAAGGGGCAATGAAGAGATGTTGCATGACTACTTTACTAGGCGTATGAGGAGGTTCCCCTACTGGCTGATCAGGGATACCCAGGCCTTACCAATCGATGTCCTTAGTGCTGAAAATACCAGAATGACAAAAGCTGTCTTTAACCAACGGGTCTGTACCAGAACATTTTCTTTGAACGGGAATCAAATTTAAATCTTTGTAGGAGTAGCTTCCCTAATCTATATATATATATATATATATATATATATATATATATATATATATATATATATATATATATATATATATATACTATTTTATTAAAACCCTAAAGCACGGAATTTCTGAATCATTGTTGTGCTATTATGTACAATTCTTATAAGAGCGTTTTCGTTCATCCTACTTTTCGAATAAACATGAAGTCACTTGACATTACACTGCTGTTATTGTTTAATAACGCATTATTTCAAAAAGGTATGCAACTCGAACCTAAAAATGAACTACAGATTTCAAATGAGCAACTGTACTGTTTGCAAAGCAGTAACGTTTCTAAACCTCACCAATTCATCAAATTATATATATATATATATATATATATATATATATATATATATATATATATATATATAATATATATATATATATATATATAATATATATATATATATATATATATATATATATAATATATATATATATATATATATATATATATATATATATATATATATATATATATATATATATATATATATATAAATAAATTAGTTAGAGCATACATAGCGTTTAACGGTACAAATGTTCGAAAAGAGCATAGCTTAAAAGTTACGAATTTGCACAAGATACAACTATCCCTAAAATACAAATGAATATGAGTAACTTCCTGACACGCAAACGAATAAATTCAAAAATAAAATATGAAAAAAACATGCAAATGAATAAAATCATGCCACAAAACATAACAACACGAGCCGACGTTCTAAGAAAACGTGTCATTCAGAAAGCTGCTGACACAGTTCAACAGCGCAAATAACCCAAAGCTAAAAAATTCAAGAGGGAAAAAAATAGTTACGGATGACATACAGCTGTCGACAGACCTGAATGCTCAGTTATTCTATTAATGAAAAAAATGAAATAAAATCTACCTCGTTCTAAACATCAGAAAAAAAAATGCGTTCATAAAACAAAAATAAAACTAGGCAAGTATCTCACAACAACACTGAACTTTTAAAGAGGAAGAAATGAAACGCTGCTGATGCGAGGCTGAAATATAAATAACGGAATCAAAATGTTGCAAGACGCGAGTGGAATGAAACAATTTCAGTAGCACTACGAAAGGAGAAAAGTTAAGTATACCTTAGTTTAACCAGACCACTGAGCTGATTGACAGCTCTCCTAGGGCTGGCCCGAAGGATTAGACTTATTTGACGTGGCTAAGAACCAATTGGTTACCCAGCAAAGGGCCTACAGCTTATAGTGGAATCCGAACCACATTATATCGAGAAATGAATTTCTATCACCAGAAATAAATTCCTCTAATTCTTCATTGGCCGGGTGGATACTCGAACGCGGGCCCCAGCAGAGTGCTAGCCGAGAACGATACCCACCCGTCCAACGAGGAACTCGTATGAAAGGAGAACATGTGTGTGACGAGGGGAGACTGAGTGGATTCTCATAATATCTTCTTATCAAATAATCGAGGATATGACTGAGCTATTTAGATTTTTGTAGGAGGTTAACAACGTACTTTTGATCACTTCAGTCTAAGTGAAGTTAAGTATACCTTAGTTTAACCAGACCACTGAGCTGATTAACAGCTCTCCTAGGGCACACCGGCATAAAGGATCAGCTCTATGTCTCCTAACTGGATTATCTTTAGGTTTATATTTGTGAAAAAAAAATGAATGAGAAGAAATAAAAACTCTTAGGGTAACAAATTTCAGTGTGTTAAACCGCTCTGAAAGGGCGTAATGCAGAGTATGTTTCATATGCGCCCAAAAGCATATAAAACATGATGTATAGAAAATTAGGCGTCAAAAGATGTTGAAGACTTTCAAAATGTTAATAAGAGTAGAATGAGAGAAATGGTTAACTTTCTCACACACACCACACACACACACACACACACACATATATACACATATATATATATATATATATATATATATATATATATATATATATATATATATATATATATATATATATATATATATATATATATATATATATATATATATATATATATTTATATAATCAGTAAGCTACAAACGTCCTTTAATATCCAATTCGCTCTACCTCGGAAATAATATATTTTCATATATGTTACCCGAAGGGGGATTTTTTAGTTGATAGTAAGTTCGTCGTCCCGTGGGCTCGAACCAACGAAGGACAAGAACTCAGGAATGAATCACGGTGATGTGATAAAAAGTCATATATTTATATATATATATAACACAATCAAGTGCTAAACAAAATTGAACGTTATTTACAATACTTTCACTTGTTTCCATTATGTTACTACTTATTCTTGCTCTTCTTATTCTCCACTATGCGCGAAAGAAGATAAACATTTACAATGCATACCAATAGTTAAACTGCTTGCATGCTTCGAGAAATTAAAAAAATATAAAAAAGAAAGCTGACAACTTACAACTTATCTTTTATTTTTTCTTGATCATCCCAACCTTCTTGGAAAACTCGCAGTCCGAGATAAAACTTTCAAAACAGTAGAAGTTGACGAGAGAGAAACAAAAGGTAGAATTTTCTGGACTCTAAAAATGTACCATTCTCCAGCTCTTCATAACCATAACAACAGCATCGCGTTGGAGCCAATTGAAATACCAAGTAAAATTTCATGAGGTCCTGAATGTCTCTTTAGTTTTATTTCTAAAAATGTTCCCGTAGTGGTTTTGGGTGTTTCATTCCTAGTATTTTTTTTTTTTGGGGGGGAGGCCATTTTTCATACGTCATAAAATCACACAGATAATAAACAAGTAAAAAATGTGTCAAAGTTTCTTCGGCGCAATCGAGTGTTCTGTACAGCGTGTAATGCTGTGTGAAACTCTCAGCCGGCCGTGGTGGCCTCTGTTGTTGCGGTGCCAGACGCACGTTCATGGGTAACTTTAACCTTGAATAAAATAAAAACTACTGAGGCTAGAGGGCTGCTGTTTGGTACGTTTGATGATGGGAGGGTGGATGGTCAACGTACCAATTTCCAGCCACGTAGCCTCAGTAGTTTTAAAGATCTGAGGGCGGACACAAAAAGTGCGGACAGAAAAAGTGCGGACGGACAAAGCCGGCGCAATAGTTTTGTTTTACAGAAAACTAAAATATGGATTATGCAAAAAATGAAAATATTATGATCGCTTCTCTAGAGAAATATGCATTATGATTAACAAATGCTAATCGAAACCTGGTCTTGAAACTGTGGCAGGCATAAATGGCGCGTAGACCCCCCATCGAAATGCATTACTGAAGACTACCCACGTATATCATTCTTTATAAATAGATCATACCAAAAATAACCCTGTACATGAATATATTGTGATTTTTCTGTTACAAACACTATGCAGGGATAAATAACTCCTGTTCTGTGCCATTTCGAAACAGGAAAAAATAACAGTCTAAAATAGACAGTGTCGGTTTTATATCACCTTTTGATTTTCTTTAACGTCAACGCATCTCTATTAGAAACGGTCTTTAATTGTAATTAAAGGGAATAAATATATTTTGTAAATGATAGGCGCTTCCCTCCTTACGTCCTATAATATTATCTCCTGATGTCCTGTAGTTTTTATCTTTTAGCTATATAATGAATGACATATAGACACAATCTCTCTCTTTTCCTCTCATATATATATATATATATATATATATATATATATATATATATATCTATATATATATATATATATATATATATATATATATATATATATATATATATATATATATATATATATATATATATATATAGAGAGAGAGAGAGAGAGAGAGAGAGAGAGAGAGAGAGAGAGAGAGAGAGAGAGAGAGAGAGAGAGATAAATTCATGAATTAATGGTTGAGGCCCTGAGGCATATTCGCTGCTTGATGAGCCTGCATAAAAGGACCATCAGCAACACGTTGACCCCTCTTTCCCTATACACACTTCCTAACTCGCTTCTATTCTTAACTTCTAGGTTCCCAAGGACCTTAAATTCTTAACACTTCTTGCAACACATGTCATTCTGACAAGACCTACCGATTTAGCTACATTTTTTCGCCATCCAATGGGTTCTACGTTTTCCCCCACGTTATTCTACCACTCTCAGTAATCATGAACCTGTGTTGAAACGTTTTTATTATGAGTTCTTCGTGTCTCTAAGTTTTGTCATTCCTTCAACCCTTTTTTTTACTTTAAACACCTAATTCATATGAAAAGCCTGTGACTTCTTGTGTTCATATTTAATGTCCACACTTAATTCCATACACACACACACACACACATATATATATATATATATATATATATATATATATATACACACATATATATATATATATATATATATATATATATATATATATATATATATATATATATATATATATATATATATATATATATATATATATATATATATATATATACACACACACACACACATCGGTTTAATATATATGAAAACATCGAACTCCCGTCCACACAACAAGGACACTTGCAGCACAAATCCGACTGTTTTATTTTACGATTAAGATCGGTGAGTTTTCTAATGCAATATAAAAATGCAATTAGCCCAACTTCTCGGCGATATACTAGAAGTTTATGTAATTAGCATGAGAGGATTTTATCTCTTACGGAAGATTTAAGAGCAACTTTTCCCAAGGATTAAAAGAGGAGAAATTGCCGTATTTACTTGTCTAGTCCTGTTTCCTTCTAAAGTTTACTAATTAATTTGGAACGTTTGAATGGATCTTTTAAAGGGACCGAGGGGAATGGTAGTGAAAGACGATGAATTTCAGAGAGAGAGAGAGAGAGAGAGAGAGAGAGAGAGAGAGAGAGAGAGAGAGAGAGAGAGAGACTGTGTAGCCATTTCAACGTCTTGTCATTATCGAAAAATAATGCATCCGCAATACCTTCATTCGCAAAACGCCTAAAGTTCAATTAGTGTTGATGGTAAAAAGTAAAAATCAGGAAAGTAATTATATAATATTTTTTAAGCCTGAAACCACCGGTACATTTCAGATTAACGAAATATATTTCCAGACTGATTTTTCTAACCGAAGGAAAATATGGAGGCGGCAGTTTCTTCATCAATATCTCCAGCATCACACATGAACAGACTGAGAGCAATAAAAAAAAAAAAAGTCTCATAAACAAGGGAATTAAATCAGAAGAAATCTGTTATGCATGTAATAGAGAAAACCTCTCCGCCTTAGATAAGTAACTTCTGACATGCAAAGTGACCGAAAATGTGAATCGCTGTACTTACATTTGCTTAAGGTAAGGATTTTAACACAACTATCCCCTCCATAATCAGTCTTTTTATTGAAGCCCAGGAACCATTACTATTATCCCGTGCAAGAAGGACCCCTCCCAAGCGTAACCCGGGGACGGAATCTCAGGCCCTGATTGGCAGCTTTGAAAAGCCTCTCGGTCTGTGATTGGTGGAAGCCCGCCTTAATTCTGCATTGCCAAATCTTATCGAATCGAATCGCATTTTTAGATATTTGATTAATACAAATTATCTTCGGCCTCAACGTGTTATAAAACCGTACCCCGCCATTTATCCCCGATGTTAATACGGGCATATTTTTTGTTCTTAGCACACAAGGTGGAAAATTATAGGTGTTTCGCTGCCCCAGTACCAATGCATATCTCTCGGTCTCTGCGTATTTCTTGTTCCATTATCAAATCCAAGAGATTAGTATGACTAATAAAAGTTATCTGACTTATTACTCAGCCTCGAATAATTATCAAACTGTCAATCATCAAGCATCCTGCAAGTGACCCCAGATTGAGGATCTTTCGTACTGAATCCCGTCGACGGATGTTATTTCAGTCACAGGAATAGAGTTTTTAATTAAAATGAGTTTCGACCAAATCAAAAGAAATAAAGTACCATATAACAAACATTAATTGTCCCGTTATATATAAAAGGAATGGTAGAAGTCTCACCAACCATAATAATGTATGCTGATATTACAAGTTAATTTCCTTTCCTTTGCCTTTCCAATATAAAGAAAAGGTGGAAAAGATGTAGGCGGGTGATGGTGTCATGGACATTAGGGCGGTTGCCAGTCGGTCTCCAGCCCGGTTCAGTCCCAGTCCCTGCTTGAGAATTTCTGGTACAAATTATAGAGAGGAACTGTAAGGAAAAGAGGGATTCTCATCTCGCAAAAAGAAAAAAAAGAGAGAGAGAGAGAGAGAGAGAGAGAGAGAGAGAGAGAGAGAGAGAGAGAGAGAGAGAGAGAAACATTCGGTCAGTTGCAATCGTCTTACATCCAAATTATTCGTGATGGTTGTGGGTAATTGCAAATTGGGCCATTATCTCAGTGTCTCGACTGTCAGCCCACCGAGGCATCGCTATCCATTAACCTTGGAGCAACGGGGTAGGATAATGGTGGCTGGATTAGGATTTTACCCAAGGCGGCTCCATCTGCATAGACACATCACATACCCCCATTTCCAAATAATTATGATGCAACTTCGAATGCCCTTGAACGACGGATGAGATCAACCTGTAGAGCACTGGATCGAAGAGTATCCCGATGGGCGCTCCTCTAACACCCACCTCCACGGCCCTCGCTCGGTGTCTGTTTCTCTTGGGTGGGAGGGAGGCGACTCGCTTTCTTAGGGGAGTGAGGTGAAGGGGTGAAACAGAGCCCTTTTCAAAGGAATCCTTTTTGCCATTTGCGCCGCAAGAGGGCTGCAACAACGCCGCCGTCGTCTCGGGATACCCGACGACAACAAAAACATCGAATCCGATTATAAGGATTATTTTAACTCTTGTAACTAATCGCAGCTCTAATCCTGCCTTTTCACTTCATCTCGTTCGTTTACAGCGAAACGTGTACCTGAAATTTCTGCTTTCCTTTTGCATTAAAAAGGGAAAAATGGCTGTTTTCATTTCTCATCACACAGGATAGATGGCGTGACGAGGGCAATTATGACATATCATTTGAAACGATGACGAAAAAATCAGATAATTGCGTGTCAATCCATTCAAGGCCAAAGATAATGGTAGTAATGCAATGACAGACGAATATATACTCAACATTCAGGTAATAGTGAGGCAGAATAACACCGAATAGTTGAAAGGAGATACAAAGAGTTGAGGAATTATCATGAGGAGTTTTTTGCGGCGCTAGTTGGTCATTTCTGTACTTCTTTCCGAACGGAATTTTATAATGAAAAACTTACAGAGTTCACGATCGTGTGGAAACGGCTTAGCTCACAAAGAATGAGATTAGGGAAGCAATATGTAAGGAGAAATTCGATCAAACTAGAAAAAGGATAACCGTTTTGATGCAATTCAACAGGGATTATTACACTACCAGTTTATATGATCAACTTGCAAAAATTCATTGTTACGTTAACAGCGGTTTAGGTAGTCGTTTTGACTGGCCTGAAAAAATTCGGCGGCTTTCTTCTCATCTGCCATTCGACTAAAGAACGAGTGGTCTAACTGTAGAAGTGCAAAAATTACTTGATTCAATCAGTTCCTCGTTGGACGACTCGGTAGAGTTCTTGGCTAGCACTCTGCTAGGCCCGAGTTCGAGTCTCTGGCCGGCCAATGAAGAATTAGAGGATTTTATTTCTGGTGATAGAAATTCATTTCTCGCTATAATGTGGTTCGGATTCCACAATAAGCTGCCAGGTAACCAATTGGTTCTTGGCCACATAAAATAAGTCTAATCCTTCGGGCCAGCCCTAGGAGAGCTGTTAATCAGCTCAGTGGTCTGGTTAAACTAATGTATACTTAACTTGATTCAATCAGAATATTTATGAAACTTGCGTTCTGGAAAGTAACCAAAAGCATGAAATCAACAAAAGTTATTGTTATGTAAACAAATATTTGCCAATGTACGGATACTAGTAGTTTATCGTTTTGTTTTCCGCAGAGCTAGAATCAGATATCAAAAGATGGAGTGCAAGATTCGTTACAAAATATATTATTACTTAATAATAAACAATGTTACATAAAAAGAAACAAAAGTGTGAAAATCGCAAACTTGTAATGAAACTGTTTTTTTTTTGTCATTTCTTTACTAAAAACTGAACAGGTAGTTCTGAATTTTTTTTGTCATTTCTTTACTCAAAAAAACTGTTCAACCGATGTGAGTCAGAAATTTATTTCTGTTCCATACATGAGTCAACTATGTATATATATATATATATATATATATATATATATATATATATATATATATATATATATATATATATATATATACAGTATGTGTGTACACATACACATGTATATATATATATATATACACATACATATATATACATAATAAATATATATATTTGTACGTATATGAATTTCTGACTCACAACGGGACTGAACACCGGTCTCTCGAGTGAGAGTCCAGTGCTCTAGCAACTCGGACACAAAGGTCATAAAAGAAGTTGGAACCTATGTACTAAGTACTTGAGGTTTCTCCCGGGCAGGAATCTAGCGCCCAACATACCAGCGATTTTACCCAACTTCCTGACCCACCAGTGCTCGAACCGCTAACATTGCATACGACTTTCATGACCTCTGTGTCCGAGTTTACATTGCCCTGAACTCTCACTCGAAAGGCCAAGGTTCGGTCCCGTTGTTTGTTAGAAATTTATATACAATATATATTTATATATATATATATATATATATATATATATATATATATATATATATATATATATATATATATATATATATATATATAAACGATAAGATTTTGCAATATATGTTTTATGATGCTAAGCACTTCCTATCGTTAGATCGAAGTCGAGACAGCCTCCAATATTTTAGCCAATGAGCACCAGCAACCCCCGGCACTGCAAAATAAAAAAAAATAAAAATCTCCTGGTAAAAATTCTGATCTAAGTTGGGTCCACACCACCAAAATCTAAATTTTATTTGAAAGGCCGTGGCCTACAATCCCTGAAAAAAACCTACCGTCTGCCATACATCTAATGGTTTTTATTGAATATAATGATCATAATGAGCAACTACGATGATAAACAGTGGAACGGTATATGTTTTAAAATGAGAAAACTATCTAGTATTACACTCTGTGATATGAACCTTACAGTAAAAACTATACTAAATCAAATTTGTTTCAACAGTAAATGATACAATGGTGACGAATAACAAACTGTAAGCATTTGTAACGAAATGCAATATATTTAATTAAAATATTAGAATATATAGCAAAAGTGTCCGTAATCGAGCATAAATACTTTATGAAAAAATCGCATCATTTCAGCTTTTATAAAAATTATACTTTTATCTAATACTTATGATCCTGTGATGTTCTTCTCTTACGAAAAGTCTTCCTTCGGTTGAAGAAGCATAATGAAATCACAAAAAAATATGGAAGATGAGAACACGAACAAAAATTTACTTAGAAAGATGTCATCTGTTTCTAAGACACTGGACTTATTCTATGAATTTCGTTTGATGTTCTCTGACGATGCCGCTCGACACCTTCCATGAACTCAGGTCGTGGCAAGCATGCATTGCGCTCTCTCTCTCTCTCTCTCTCTCTCTCTCTCTCTCTCTCTCTCTCTCTCTCTCTCAGTGGATTGAGGTCATTCTGAATGCTGCTGGAAAATGAATATGCTACATCAGAATATGTTCCGGTTCATTTTGACTTTAAAAACCAAAACTTAAGCCCCGTATGTTTGATAAAACCATTACCACCTCTTATTCTACATGGTTATGTATGAAATATACTTAAACACGAGAGGTGTTCGTCTGCTTTCATCATCAAGATTAAATACATATATATACGATACATATATATACGATGTGCATTATCCATGGCTAGGTAAAAAACAAAAAGAAATTTCTTATATAAGCTTCATACTTCCCAACGATTATATTACACGACTTCAAATGTATATGGCAGATGTTTTTACCGTAGTTTTTCATGAACAGGTTCACTGGAAGTGAAGTGAAAGAGACCTAAGAATGAAGATGGATGGAGAGGGTCAGCAGGAATTTTTTTGGAGAATATTTTGTTCTACCGGGAAGTCAACGAGGAGAAATGTTAATGAACAAATGGCTCTCAGAATAAAAGATGCAAGCGGAGATTTGTCGAATGTGTTAGAAGCGAGGCAGGGATGAATGATCCAAGAGTGAAAACGGTTGATGTAAGTTTGAGAAAGAATGTGGAAGTGATTGAAGAATGAGAATATACGTCAGATGATGGGGTTATGAGTGCAATGCTCCGGTAAGGTGGTTATCAAGCAATTGAGTTGTGACCAAGGTATGTCTAGATGTGGAAAAAGTTTCAAAGTAATGGGTGAGAGGAATAATTGTTTCGCTGTATAAAAGATAAAGGTGAAAAAGGAGACTAGGAGAATTGAAGGGATATAAACATTATTTAGTATACAAGAGAAGATAGAGAAAAAGATGGCAGAATGACTAACGGGAGAAAAGTGTGGGTTTAGACAAGGAAAGGGGTGTGTGGATTAAGTGTTTGTCCTGAAAAAGTTCTGTGAGACCTTTACAGCAAAGGGGCAAAGATGTACGTGGCATAAATAGACCTATGAAAAGCTTATGGTAGATTTTACAAAGAGGCAATGTGGAGGAATCTGTGGACATATGGTGTATTCGGTAAGTTGTTGAGAGTAATTAAAAGTTTGTTACCATTTGTAGATGGGAGAATGACTGGTGTGGTACAAAAACGGGACTGATGCAGGACTGTAACGTTTTCATGGCCGTTGATGTAGGTGGAAAGTGACAGGACAGTTGTCAATGAAGTGTAGAATGGTTGATGACTGAAAATCATACTGTTAATGATTAGGATAGAAAGGAAATTTCGAAAAACTAGTAAAAAAAAAATTGAAAAGTTTGTATAAGCTACAAATGCAAGCACGAGAAAGTTACAATGGTAAACGAAATCGAAAGCAATTAAAAGCAAGGATGCAACTTATTTGTGCAGGTATTTACGAGTAAATATAGCAGACGATGGTTTGATTAGCGGAGAGGCGAGTCAGCGTACGTAAAGCACGGCAGGATAGCGGGGTACGTACACAAGATTAAGGAGAGACTTGGAGCTTCTCCAGAAGTCACGATGGAAATAAACGAAGGGACTGACAAGTCAGCCTTTCTTTCTGAAACAGAAGTGTGGATGTTGGAAGAAAATGAAACAACAAAGGCTGAAGATGATTAGAAGAACTGTTTACTAACGCAGAGGTAGAGGTGGTAAACGGGTTAGTGTTCATGAAAGGATAGATCAGTGTTTTTTTGTTCTTTAGATTATTTAGTCACAAGGAAAAAACGGAAGGTGACAGGTTATCAAAAAGAGTGTATGATTAGGAAGTGTTAACATGGAGGAGGAGGGAGGACCTAAAAGGTGGTAGATAAATGACACAGAAGAGGTGGTGTGAAGGCAGTGCCTTCATATCGAGGATGACCGGGATGGGTGGAAGAGGGAGATCTGTTTGTACGGGGGGAGGGGGACGGGGGCGCCCTTTGTATATTTGTATGAAATTAATAATGTCGTGGAAGTTTTGTGGAAGTGGGATCATCCACGATGAATGTAACAGAAACCTTTGTGCTGGTTTTCTACCGGAGCTCTGGCTGTTCAGAGAAAGTCTTTCAAATAAGAAATATGTAAGATACACTCTATACATTTATGGATGTATGTATATATACATAATATATATATTTATATATGAGTGTGTGCGTTTGTGTGTGTGTGTGTGTGTGTAGAGGAATGTGTTATATATATATATATATTATATATATATATATATATATATATATATATATATATATATATATATATATACACACATATATATATTATATATATATAATATATAAGTATATATGTATGAATTTTCATCGCATCACCGTAATATTCACTTACACAAACATTAAGTTACAAAATTCGTGTAATTCCAAATTCGCTCTACCCCGGAAATAATACCGAGGGGGAATCAAAATTGATAAGTGGTTCGTCACCTGGCAGGACCGAACTGGTGAACAGTGAGTCCCAACGACGCTCATGGTGATCCACTGAACGTCGTTGGTACTCACTGTTCGGAAGTTCGATCCTGTCAAGCGACGAACCACTTATCAATTATAATTTTCCATCGTAATTACTTCCGAGGTAGAGCGATCTGAATATTAAAAGATATTTGTAGCTTAATGGTTGTGTGTGTGTGTGTATATTATATGTGTGTGTGTGTGAGTGCGTATGAGCTATTTGGTAAAAGAAAATAAATTTGCCAAGAGACCAAAGGTTTGACTACAAACGCCAATCATGTCCTGGAACGCGCAGGATTTCATTTGCCAGTGATTCATTCCATGTTATTTTCTCCGAAAAGACCTGGCTCCGTTAATCAGTGAAGCGTTACGCTTGTTAAACCTCCCAAGGGAAATGACTTTCACCCGCTGTCGGAAGAATTTATAGCATCAAAGTATGTTTGTAAGCTGTGCATTACTTACACCGAAGGATTCGAGTAACATCTGGTGATGCGAAGTACTTTCCATTAGCTAGGTTCATGACCCAGAGGCTTTCACATTTTCTCTCATTTATTTTTGATTTACATGACAACTAACGTGTGACGTGATTTACCGCTGACTGGGAAGAGGGATTATGACCTTGACGCAAGAAAAATGTTGAATTCTGAGCAATTACCTCCTGATATGCATAATATATGAAAGGTATTTCCTTAAAAAATATTCAGTTACAATCATGCAAGCTAATAATACAATGGGAATAAAATTATATTACTGCAAAATTATATTATTGCAAAATAAGTAGCAAGCATGTCTTCAAAACTTTGAAACCTATCTCACTAACTACACTGAGTAGTTACGAAGCAGTTTGATTAACCAATTCCATTTTTCAAATACATAAAAATACTTTAACATTACAAGAGACTAAAAATTTTCGTACATGCTTGTGCTTGCAGTATATTTTTATGTACACGTAAAAATATAAGCGTGTATATATTTGCAAATAACATTTCCTAGCCATAATACATTATATATATAAATTTATATATACACATTGATAAGAAAGTACATCTAGGATATAATTTTTTCATAAGGGCACGTCAGCACTGGAGTCTCGATATTACAGAAATTATTTTGTAGTCAGTGGTTTCCATTTTCGGTTCCATAAACGAATTGAGAAATATAAAGATGTTGTGTGTGTGTGTGTGTGTGTGTGTGTGTGTGTAGGATAACAAACCGCAAATCTAGGTGAAGAATTCGTACACGGATTCCTTTACGTTAAATGTCGGCACCAAGACCATGTTGCCTATTCTATTCTATAATAATAAAATCCGAGTGGACCTTTCTCGTTTGTCTGCCCCGGGTGGGGGCGGGGTAGGCAGGGGATCGGGAGGGTAGGGGAGATATGACACATCCAATCTCCTCCTGAAAACCTGTTTGTCCGCCCAGGGTGGGGGCGGGGTAGGTAGGGGATCGGGAGGGTAGGGGAGATATGAGACATCCACCCTCCTCCTGAAAACCTGTTTGTCTGCCCAGGGTGGGGGCGGGGTAGGTAGGAGATCGAGAGGGTAGAGGAGACATGACACAGCCACCCTCCTCCTGTAAACCTGTTAGTTCACCCCGGGTGGGGACGGGATAGGTAGGTGATCAGGAGGGAAGGAGAGACATGACACAGCCACCCTCCCCCTGAAAACCTGTTTGTCCGCCCCGGGTGGGGGCGGGGTAGGTAGGGGATCGAGAGGGTAGAGGAGACATGACACAGCCACCCTCCTCCTGTAAACCTGTTTGTCCGCCCAGGCTGGGGGCGGGGTAGGTAGGGGATCGGGAGGGTAGGAGAGACATGACACACCCACCCTCCCCTGTAAATCTGTTTGTCCGCCCAGGGTGGGGGCGGGGCAGGTAGGGGATCGAGAGGGTAGAGGAGACATGACACATCCACCCTCCTCCTGTAAACCTGTTTGTCCGCCCCAGGTGGGGGCGGGGTAGGTAGGGGATCGGGAGGGTATGGGAGACATGACACAGCCACCCTCCTCCTGAAAACCTGTTTGTCCGCCCTGGGTAGGGGCGGGGTAGGTAAGGAACCGGGAGGGTAAAGGAGACAAGATGGGCAGCGCCGGGTTCCAGCGCAGCATATCAAGCTCATTATAAATAATTTGCAGCATCTTGAACCAACCTGGCAGAACTGTATATGTTTATTTCTCAGGTGTAACCAATTCGCACTTTCACTGATCTGAGTTCACTAAATTTACTGCTGAGCGATATCGGAAGAGGTCTTATACTAACAGTGCTCTGGGTCTGTTCTTCATGCTTTCCTTCCTTCCCTAATAAAATTGTCTGTTGTTTCTAATTCCAGAAGAATGTGTAAATTTATTGTGCTCTGAACTGGTGAGTGAGTTTATGCTGGAAACCTTAAGAAGAAGTGGCTAAAAAAGTATGTTAATCTGTAAGAGATTTCGGGATGTCCAAGTATATGATTCTCTCTCTCTCTCTCTCTCTCTCTCTCTCTCTCTCTCTCTCTCTCTCTCTCTCTCCGTCAGAATGTGTTGATTTTCATCAGTGATAATTAACCATTTTTCACTGCTGTACTAACTTCATGTTCTTGCCTTTATCTACTCCCTTAGACATTGGTTGATACGTTGTGATATCCCATCATGTAAACTTTTTCACGTAGGCAATAATGTATCTAATTTACTTGTGTGCTGAGAAATGACTGGTAAGAAAATGAATGCAGTTTCGGATGCATAAGTGTTTGGTTATTGGCTCACCACGTGATGCAAGTTCTACTTTAGGTGAACAGGACACTGTGCTCGTATATGTATGTTAGAAGTGTCGAGAGTTGAACCTAGGTTCCGGTGGTACCGTGAACATTACCGTACTGATCAGCTATTCTGCTCCATTAAGGAGAAGCAATAGATAATGAAGTTGTATACAAATTCACATGTACGATCGGGAACTGTTAGTCCCTCAAACCAGTGATGTTGCATTCATTAGAACTCCTCTGAGATATCGGAAGAACCACAAAAATCAAATGAGTAGCTTGAAAGTCTACACAGGTGCGCAAAACAGAAGGCCTCAAGCAAAACATACTTGGAACGGGGGTCAAAGTTTGCTTGGATATAATCTCCACAGTCGTCTCAGTTTCTCACCAAGACTCATTGCAAAACGTACACAAAGATTCCTATTACTTATTTCCTTCTTCACGAACGTATATGATTAGAAATTACAGCGTCAATCTTTAGCACAGGAAGAAAGCAACTGGTGAGGAGTTCAGAATATGAATATAGAGAAATGTCAGCCGTAATAAAAACCGTTAATTTTCACCAAAGAAAATCAGTTCATCATCTAATCCCTCTCAAAATGGAGAGAGAGAGAGAGAGAGAGAGAGAGAGAGAGAGAGAGAGAGAGAGAGAGAGAGAGAGAGAGAGAGAGAGAGAATTAGTAATCATTGACCTGTCTTTTCAACGAATCAGAAATCCAGTTTCAGATTAAACTACGGTGGCATATGCTTACCTGAAAAATTCAGCGGTCTGACATTTCTCTGACTTATCAAGTAATGTAGGATTTACTTAGCCTTTTGCAGTGTAAAATTCTTAAGGATTACGTTAACTACTGAATGTAGGTTAAGAAGAAAACAAGTAAAAAATGCGCCGGAGTTTCTTCGGCGCAATCGAGTTTTCTGTACAGCGTTTAACGCTGTATGAAACTTTCACCCACGGCCAGGTGGTGACCTGTGTTGTTGGCATCTATAACGGTGCCAGACGCATGATCATGGCTAACTTTAACCTTAAATAAAATAAAAACTACTGAGGCTAGAGGCCAGCAATCTGATACGTTTGATGACTGGAGGGTGGAAGGTCAACATACCAATTTGCAGCCCTCTAGCCTCAGTAGTTTTTAAGATCAGAGGGCGGACAGAAAAGTACCGACGGACGGACAAATGGCCATCTCAATAGTTTTCTTTTACAGAAAACTAAAAAGTAAGTAGTATTCGCTCAAATGACCTTGCATGTATAAGGTTTGTGGTCCTGGCCGGCCCATCGTCACCTGCCGATCCAACGATGAGTGTTAAAAAGAGGGGCTTGGACTAACAGCCTATCTTTAAGGACTTGCTAAGGGTAGGGGGACCGTACCCCTCGGACTTTTTCCGTTACAAAGGGCAATAAGGCAAATAGTAATAGAAGAAGATTTATATGTATATATATATATATATATATATATATATATATATATATATATATATTTATATACATATATATTTATATTATATATGTATATATATATATATATATATATATATATATATATATATATATATATATATATATATATATAATGTGTGTTTAAAATATATACAAATAAATCTTCTTCTTTTACTATTTGCCTCATATACGTATATAATATATTATATATATACTATATATACTGTATATATATTATAAATATATATATATATATATATATATATATATATATATATATATATATATATGTATATATATATATATATATATATATATATATATATATATATATATATATATATATGTGGCGACCTGCTGAGAAGCACTTGCGTAACTGAAACTTAAAGACACTTGCTTCCTGACCGCCGGTATGCATCTGAAGACTGTTGCAGCCAAGGTAACCTCGACCATCAATTTGTGTTAAGATATGTTCCAACGGATTTGAGTTTTACCTTTGACTTAGAAACTACTGTTTAAAGCTCATATTTAATATACAAAATGGCTATTGCTGCAAGAGTCCAGCATCTATGTTGCAACGACTCCGTTATTTAGAATTTATTCATCTATAACTTACGTGCCCAAATACACATTTCTGTTGGTTTATTAATATTATCACGGTTTTCATCCGCTATGGCTCTCTCGACTTCAGTTTAATGTGTTCAGTCAGTCAAGTATTGTCTCTATGTCTGTCACCGTCGAGTATTATAGTCCCTCTCTCTCTCTCTCTCTCTCTCTCTCTCTCTCTCTCTCTCTCTCTCTCTCTCTCTCTCTCTCTTTCTTGGCGTTGAGGACCAGTTAATTTATCTCTCTCTCCATCTCTCACACACGCACAAACACACGCACGCACACATAATTAGCGATTTACACGCAACAATAAATAAAAGTAAGGAAAAGTGAGGTGATTATGGTGGACGAAATTTGTGCATGTTAGTGAAGATGTAAGTGACGCTAAATAACTGCGTAAGAAAAGCAAATTCTTGCTCTATCAAAATGAATATTTACCCAGATCACTGTCTCAGGAATCCTTCCAAGCCGAGAGAGTTCCACCCGACAAGCATCCACGTGAAAAGTGACGCTGCACAGAGAATGCCTGGGCAAGCAGCAGCCTCCTGACTGCTTTCCTGAAAGCCGGATGAGCAACCGCTCCTTTTTTACATATATTTCGTAAGTTGGGTGCAGGAGGCTCATTGACCTACTGTTATTCGCAGTTTGTTAGGTAACCAGCAAAGTGAGTTGTGAGCGATGGAGTTCTCAGCAATCCTATAGCTATCATGTCTGATGTTCTGAAGAGTAGTGCTTTGGGGACATCATTGTTTTTAGTCTTTGCAAGTGGTGTGGCCGTTGGTCTAGACAGAAGATGAAATAATATGCAAATTCTATTGTTACTGAATTGGATATGGAATTTAGGCCAAGTTAAAAGTTAAGTATACCTTAGTTTTACCAGACCACTGAGCTGATTAACAGCTCTCCTAGGGCTGGCCCGAAGGATTAGACTTATTTTACGTGGCTAAGAACCAGCTGGTTACTTAGCAACGGGACATACAGCTTATTGTGGAATCCGAACCACATTATAGCGAGAAATGAATTTCTATCACCAGAAATAAATTCCTCTAACTCTTCATCAGCCGGCCGCGGGAATTGAACTCCGGTCCATCGAGTGACAGTCTGAAGCTCAACCGACTCGGCCAACAAAGGGCTAAGGAATTTAGGCCAAAGGCCAAGCACTGGGACCAATTTGGTCATTCAGTACTAAACGGAAATTGACAGTAAAAGTCTGAAAGGTGTAACAAGAGGGAAAACTTCGCAGTTGCACTGTGAATCAATAGTTAGGAGAGGGTGGAAAGTGAGACGTAAGAAAGAGACTATGAAAGGAGATACAGTAAAAGGAACAAAGGGGTGGCAGCTAGGGGATGAAGGGACGCTGCAAACAACCTTAATTAACGCCTACAATGCACCACGTGAGGTGCACTGCCGGCACTACCCTCCTACGGAGGCCATTGTTATTGTTGCAATCTCCCCAGACATGGGAAACCAAATTGCTGCAAGACTTCGAGGTCAGAGTGAATTAGTGAATGGGGCAGTGAGTGTGGAGCGAGACTGAATTTCATAAAGTTCAGACTTTCTTCATTAGCTTATTTAATATCATAACCCCATTTTATAATTCTCTTTGCATAGGCACTAGCGCTCTTTAAGTATTTTTAATATTTGATAACAGGCTTTATTTTTCACTGCCCTTACAGACTAGATAAATGTTCATAAGGCAAGTAGTCTAATGAATCTTTTCTTGTCCAGTCCTGAGGAAATCAGAGGAAGCAAAACAGATAGGAAGAGAATTCAAATGCCTCGGGTAGGTGGTGGAAAGAGAGTCACTTCCTTTCCCCTGAGGAAATAAGGGAAGAATTACTACAGTGTTTTACAAGGCTGGCCTAAAGAGCATTAATTACATAATTCAGGCCTCCAGTACACAGACACTGGAAAATTGTCTTTTCGTCTAAATGTCAGCCGCTTCCCGGAAACTTTGCCTTTCAAACAGAATTCCTGGAAGCGGTGGGTTTCGTTGTTTCCAACAATGCTAATAACGGTTCAGACCACTGCTGGAAGACATCCATCTGCCAGTCCATATAACCTTGATCTCTCGAAGGAACTCCCCAAGAGCTAGTGAGGGCTGCTCGCTTTGCACAGCGTCAGCAGCCGCATAACGTTGAGGTGCCAAGCTTTCACGCTGCTGCCCAGAATCGAATGTCTTTCATTCCTTGCAATGTAAATCTGTCGAACTGTTTTCCTGGTGACTTTATTGGTCACGAAAAGGTGTGAGGAAACTGAGAAGGAAAGCGGTTACTGTGGCTGTTACTAATACATATCTAGTAAAACAGTGACCAGTATATGTATACTGTATATATATTTATGTGTATATATACTGTATATATACATATATATATAAATATATATATATATATATATATATATATATATATATATATATATATATATATATATATATATGTGTGTGTGTGTGTGTGTGTGTCATACCATAAACATTTAGAAAAAAAATATGCAATCAGAGACTATGCACCGACGTACATTTACACGTTAGCTTTCGACAGTGACTGGCAATTGCTTTAGTGGCACACTGTTAATCCTGATGTAACACACATCATAGGTGGGTATTTCGTAACCACTGACGACAGTGTAGTGTGAAATAAATCCAGTAAATAAATCAAAAGGGAAGAAACTTGCATGTAAATCACAAAGGAAAGAACATCTGAATAACCCCTGATTATTAGTGAACGCCAATGAATCATATTGGGCAAAGACTGACAGATCAAGCCATGAAATGAAGGGGAAAGGATGAGGAGGGGGAGGTAAGTCTGGGGGGGGGCAGGGGAGAAGTAGAAAGTTTGAATGGTGACCCGTAAAGTCGGTTCCCTTTAATGACGCCAGTGCACTGTCACCTGTCAATCAAATGGGCGTCTCCGTGACTATTGGTGCGCAAGATGTCTCCTGAGGACAAGGGGAACGCTGGAGGAAGAAGTGGAGTGGGGAGAGGGACTGTTGGAGGACAAGTAGGAGGAACAGTTGGAGGCAAAGATCACGATAAATGGATTATCTTATCCCACAAATTTTCCATATTTATTTTTCCTTGATGCTTCATTTTCGTCCCACAGTGAAGATACGGCACACTTTTTGACAACATTTTGTTATTACTGTACACATTTTCCGGCAACAGACGTCTTACCTCTGTACAACATAAGATTTGAATAAAAATTCACTTGTTCCTGCAAATTATGCAAACTAAGGGAAATATACGGATCAGAACTTAATATTAATCTCCGACGCAAATGTAGTCTGCCATTCCACATAATCCCCAGGCTGCATTCACAAACAGATCCACGTCGAAAAAAAAGTAGACCATTGAAAAGTCTTTCACGTCGATTTAGCATTCCAAAGTTAGCCACCTCGACGACGGCTATAATTCTATCTAAAAGGTTCCATTCCCAATAAAATGACACCTTTAAGTTGACACATGACAGGATAAGTTGACATGAAAAAAAAAAATTAATCGCGTTTCTTTCAAAACTGCAAACCACCCTCGTCAGAGGCTATCGAGTTCTGAGAGCACAATTCCGTAACAAGAATCACATTTATAACCAATTAATTATACATCCAATTCGCCTTTAATTGGATCAACGCCTTATCGAAGTTTTCGTCGGAAACTTAATTACATCTGGGAATCACAACACCTATTTTCATCTAATTAGGCCGGGTCATTATGTTTCTTCTCTTTCTTCTTTCTAAGCGCAATATCCCTAAATTAGAATTCGAGAGACAACGAAGAATAAGGTGGAAATACGAGACCCTTTCGGAAAGACGGTCATTAAGAGGTGATATGATGTTGGTTCAATGTGTCATAGATGCTATCGCTAATTGCGCGTAATTAGCTCTAATGACGATCAGTGGCCTTTGAAATTAGGTGATAATCTGTGAGAGGAGCAGGGATTGGGAGGCTCAACGATATAGGGATAAAATTAAAAGGCGAATAAAGGATAATTAAATTAACTTTTGAAGCAAAATCTTAAACTCGAAATCAAAATGTACTTGAAATCTTTATCGAAAGAGGCAGAATGAGAAAATTTAAGAAGAAATTTCGATACACCTTTTCAAACTTACAGCTTGACAAAACTAGAGACGAGAATACAATCAGTCTCAAGAAAAAGTAAAGGAAAGATAAAAATCACTATGGAAATACTGCCATATCTATTTATCAGCCTTCCAGAGAAAAACATTGAATGAATGTCTCAGCAGCAAACAAGCAAACCCAGACGACAAAATTTTTTTATATAATTATTATGAACGACAGCGATAAAGTTGTTATCAAAACAGGTGGTTGGAACGAACGAAATGCGCCTATACAGGCCGAGATTGTCCTCTTCTTCTTAATGGAATGGGGGAATACTTTTCTTGTGAGAGGTATGAGCGCTGGTTGGTCGCAGTTCATCGTTTTGTACAGCATTATACGATGTACAGAAAACTCGATTGCGCATTTTTTACTTGTTCCTATAAAGCAGTAGAGCAAGTTCAAAGATGTGAAACGAGCTACTGAACAATATTCAATGAGGAACAAGTAAAAACTGCGCAATCGAGTTTTCTGTACATCGTATAATGCTGTTTAAAACTATGAACTACGACCAACCAGCGCTCATTTGGTCCCCATATGTTGTCAAGTGAAGGTACATCGCACACCTCCAGAAAGCGCTGCCAGACACACGATCCATGGCTAACCTTAACCTGAAATAAAATAAAAACTACTGAGCCTAGAGGGTTGCAATTCGGTATGTTTGATGATAGGAGGGTGGATGATCAACACGCTAATTTGCAGCCCTCTAGCCTCAGTAGTGTTTTAAGATTTAAGGGCGGATGGACAGACAAAGCCGTCACAATGGTTTTCTTTTACAGAAAACTAAAAAGGAGGTAACAAGCTTAAAAGTAAAAGGGTGTCCAACAGACGCGCGAGAAAAAATTCCTTGGTCCGATTCGGTTATATATATTGCCACACTACTCAATCAACTGAAAGACAGTAATTTCCTTGAAATGTAAGACAATGCCGAAAATTAAAGCGAGCTGGTGTAAGCTCTTTCAGGTATAAAACAGAATACTTGCAAACTATTCAAAAGCAAATACTATTTTTGATTGCAAAGAATGTGAAGAGTTATTCAATACGACTATTAAGCCAGCCAGAACACTGGTACACAAACAGTATGGTAGGGAGATATGAAAATAAAATTACTCTCGAGAAGGAGATTGAATATCTCATCTGAAGAGAGAGAGAGAGAGAGAGAGAGAGAGAGAGAAGAAGAGTTAATTTTCGGGTAGAGAGAGAAAGAGAGAGTGAATGATAAAAGCGGGGATGAACAGATAGATTACTATACAGAGAACGGAAAATCAACTGGAATGAGAGGAAAATTGTCTAAAAGGGCTTTGAAAAAGTTGCCAAAACGACCATGCTTATAAAAAATTATACTATAATTTAAGATATATATATATATATATATATATATATATATATATATATATATATATATATATATATATATATATATATATATATATATAGCAGAACACTGGTACTATAAACTGGTTCATACCTGAACGATGTATAATCTGGCTACACGTGGCATCATGGAAAAAATATCCAAACAAAAATGCCTTGAGCCAGAAGGAAACATGAAAAAGTGTATTATTACATGAAAAAAATGGTTCGGACATGCCTATACATACGAAAAGACCAATTATAGTGCATAAAAATACATCCAGAATGGCAACTCAGTGGAATTTTGAAACGAATTTTCAATCTTTTTATTTTTTTTAATTCCTTCTAAATTTTTTTCACCTGGTAAGTATCTTAAGACTTGTGCTACGGGAAAGGGTCTTTAGCAGACCCCTGACCGACTTTCAATAGCTAAGTAAACTTCACAGAGAGAGAGAGAGAGAGAGAGAGAGAGAGAGAGAGAGAGAGAGAGAGAGAGAGCACCTGGGCCTCGAGAAATCGTCAATGGGCGTTAAATGTAGAAAATTTCTCCTTAATATGCCGGATTCCTGATCCTGCATAACCCCTGAGGTACGAGCGATGGTGGGGGGATAGTGGGAAAACTGGTACACTGTATGACTTTTAAGGTGCGGCCACGCAACAGTAAAGTATGTCATAAATGCACCGAGGAAACTCGTCGCCTACAGATCACAAACAGGTTGGCAACAAGTTGACGACCGCACGTGGAGTGAGCGTCAAACAAATGCCACTCATGAGATGGCTACCAATGAGTCGTGTACCCGTATCTAACCTGTTTGTGATGGGTGTTTTAAGTTGCAGCCTGCGTTTATGACATGTTTTGCTGTGTGGGCGGAACCTTAAGTTATACTGTACTATTTAACATACAAACAAAGGAAAACGGTGGTAAACTGAAACGCCTTTTAACGTTTATGAACGATTGAAGCATTGTCATCTGAGGTTTGCCTTCCGATGAACGAAAGGCGAATTTCCATCATTTTAGCCTTTTCAGATATTTTCCTTCTATATATATATATATATATATATATATATATATATATATATATATATATATATATATATATATATATATATATATATTTACTAACAGGACCTCATTCAAAATGGATGGTATCTAAATGAGATATCTATTCAGAAAAAGTTACAAGCTTTCTAGGGCAAACAGTCCTCATTATCAAGTATCCGATGCCATCCAGTTTGAATGAGGTCCCGCCAGTAACTGTACTAATGAACAAAACAATTGTGTATGTGAGTTAATATGAAGTTAATATATATATATATATATATATATATATATATATATAATCATATATATATATATGCTATCGCCAAATGCAAAAAAAACTCAGTAATGTTTTGATCCACGATCGTTACTGACCAGTTTTTCCAACTTCTTCTAGAAAGATTTCAGGCTGCAACTGAATTACATCTCCTAGCCAACGCAACTGATCAGTTATCAATATTTCTTCTGCATATACTGAATATTTGTGACCCTAAAGTTTACTGACGAACGTGATCTTACCATTTTTTTATCTTCTAATTTCCGTGAGCCTTTCTTACAAAACTAAACCGGTTATAGGTTGATTCGTTGTCAACCAAGATTCCACTTTACGGACTTAAACCGAAATCATACGAAATTCACGTCTGTTAAATACCAACACTTCGGAAAGCGTACCCACTGGCTTGATTTGCCTTACTCATTCATTCATACTTTACTTGTACAACTGTTAAATTTCTGCTCATTTAATTATTTTCTTATGTTTACGTTATTTTCTCAGTGGGATATTTGAAATATAACAATCAAGCAGTAGACTGTACCACCGTATTCTGAATCTGATAACATCTAAGTGGAATGCAGAAACTCAACGACTGCTTCACAGCAGAAATGAAGAGAGAGAGAGAGAGAGAGAGAGAGAGAGAGAGAGAGAGAGAGAGAGAGAGAGAGAGAGAGAGACTTAATTAAATAAATCCCCAAACTTAAAATCTCAAGACACTAAATCTAGGATGGCCAGGTTCTTGAGATTGAGCCTGTACTTTAGTGCATCAGGGGAGGAGGTTCGGATTACAAACCGGAACTTCTAGAGAGTAATTGTTTTGTCCTACTTTGTCATACCTTACCTGCAATTTTTTCGGGCAATGGTACCTATAAAATACACTTTTATTGAACATCATTCAAGTTTTGGAACCAGTATTGTCACCTATCATAAACACGTCGACTTTCATCGAGTTGCCAAATCCTGCGTGGCGGCAGGCGTGTGTGTGTGTGTGTGTGTGTGTGTGTGTGTGTGTGTGTGTGTGTGTGTGTATATATATATATATATATATATATATATATATATATATATATATATATATATATATATATATATATATATATATCTATATCTATATATCGCTCCATTACATTTATCATAATTCCTACTCATATTTCGCATACTTCTATTTCCGCTTTTATCTATATCAACTTTATGTCCCATTTGTGTCTCACCTTTACAGCACCTACATAATTGCCCGTTTATCTATGTTTCA
The DNA here is from genome assembly GCF_040412425.1 of Macrobrachium rosenbergii. Taxonomy (NCBI): domain Eukaryota; kingdom Metazoa; phylum Arthropoda; class Malacostraca; order Decapoda; family Palaemonidae; genus Macrobrachium; species Macrobrachium rosenbergii. The sequence continues at coordinate 2,022,327 of NC_089760.1, read as the reverse complement.
AGAAACAGACGTGTCCACCAGCCACCATACACTCTTAGGGTCCTGATTCCAGACTCAGTCTCTGCAAGTGGGTCTTCTCCTGCAATTTTTGAGCCCTTTTTCCGCTGGAGAAAAGCAGACCCAGTACACAGGTTCGAGACTCCTTCTCGGACGTGTCGAACCGAGGGACGTTCTTTCACCCTTATAATACCGTGGGAAGGGTCATACCTCCCTGTTATTTCGTCAAACGGAGAGAATGCAGAGGTGATAGATGTGGAACATATATAAACAAGTAAAATATGTGCCGAAGTTTCTTCGGTGCAGTCGAGTTTTCTGTACAGCGTATAATGCTGTATGATACTATCAGCCAAGGCCCATGAAACTCTCAGCCAAGGCCCATGAAACTTTCACCCACAGCCCGGTGGCACCCTGTGTTGTTGGCATCTATAGCAGTGCCAGACTCACGATTATGGCTAACTTTAACTTTCAATAACATAAAATAAAGACTACTGAGGCTAGAGGGCTGCAATTTGGTATGTTTCATGATTGGAGGGTGGATGATCAACATACCAATTTACAGCCCACTAGCCTCAGTAGTTTTTAAGATCTGAGGGCGGGCAGAAATGCGGACGGTCAGACAAATAGCCATCTCAATATTCTTTTTTACAAACAACTGAAATTCTATTGCCATACCAGTTCATGAATCCAGTACTGTCCAGTTTAGCAGCCCTAAACAAGACCTAAGCACCCAGGTGCGCCCCGTTAGATCTTGTTCTGCGCATGGTGTCCTCGACGTTAACACCATGAATTCGAGAGTAACTTGATGCCCACTGCAGAAACGCATCGTCGTCATCAAGAAAGAAGTGTCCTTGGAAGCACCAGCAATTGTTGCTCCTTCGGCTGCAGATAAATCCCTTTGGAAGGTGGATAAAAATAAGCTACGTCCCCTGCATATCCATAAAACCATCCCTCAAATGTCCCTTTAAAATCAATTTCAAATCTCTCTCTCTCTCTCTCTCTCTCTCTCTCTCTCTCTCTCTCTCTCTCTCTCCATTAATTAGTTTTTTTTTTATATGCTTGTAAAAATGTAGTTAATTTTTGTAGAGAAAATGTGCCGTCCGTACCCTGGGCTAAAATTACAGTAAATCTTTACCGCTTGTTCAGTGATAAATCTAATCTACATCTAAATGTTGTTTTGGCAAAGATAAATCTCGAGAAAGTTCATTATAATCAATCTTATGAGATAGAAACGGAAGTGTTTCAATCGAGTCTTAAAGAGTCACCTTTAAGAATAAGTACATGTATAAGTGCGATTTAAACCTCAGTGGCTGTTTTACATTGCTTGTTCTTATGAAACTGTGAAACCCTTAATATGTTAATGGGAGTTTATGCCTGATTTCCTCGGCGCTGACATTTTTACCTTAAATACACATATACCATTCGTTAATACCTAGCACTGTTAAATTTTCATTAACTTTCAAAGACTTAGCACACCGATTCTTTTTCCTCAAGAATTAGTCGCAAACAAGAAGTATACGGAAATGACGAAAAATTTAACTTCAAAAGTAATTCTTATTAGAAAGTAATCATCTAAGCATTTTTCTCTTCTCTCTCTCTCTCTCTCTCTCTCTCTCTCTCTCTCTCTCTCTCTCTCTTATCGTAAAAGTCATTAATAAGTGTTTTAATATCAGAGTGGAGAGCACTTTGAAGCACGAGACCAATTTATTAATGCATTAGACTATAAATTGTTAATTACAAAAGGCTTTTAATCAGCCCCGTAAGACATGCAACATATTCTGAACAAGAGCATAGTCAATATTGACTTGGGCAGTCGTTACAATCTATTCTTAATCTCTTGTGATTGGAAAAACACAAAGATATTTACGGTGAGATTAATGAAAAGGAAAACGAAGGTGCTAAGGAAGTGTATTTCATTTAGCCACCATACAGTTCAAGTGCAACTCTAGATAAGATCTAATTCAGACATCCTTAGAACTTTGGTGAAGTTTTCACAATAACTGGAATATCCTAACTAAAAAAAAAGAGAAAGAAAAAAGTTATGAAGTGTATCAAAGTCAAAACATCTGGACTGGCAACGTTAGCGTGTCCAGTATCACAGATGACATGGCAAGATCGCCCTTTGTAGCTTGTCCTCCCGACCTGAGTGGGTCGTTAAACTTAGCTCGTCGTAGGGATAAATATTAGCGAGTAATTTTTGTATTTTAATTGCCTACAGTCGCAGCTCGGTCTCTTTCGCATGCGCGCACGCGCGTGCGTATCTATGTCCACTCGTTTGATAGACCATTAGCCCGTTAACAACCCATTAGAAACTCCATAAACCCATAAAAAGAGACGGGAACTGGAAGAATCCGTAATTGGTCGAAGCTTGTAAAAGTCATTGAATAAGAGACGCAAGTCCATCATCATCATACCGCAATTCGGCCGAATTAACATTTAATCACAGAAACCGCCGGCTTCAGGCCAAAGAATCCAATTAATTATGATAATCAGATGCAAATATTGACTTTTCCTACGAATGACAATTCCGGCGAAGAGAAACTAATTCTAATTCGAGGAGCTCTTTTTTTTCTTTCTTTCTTTTAAAAGTTCTTTCGTGCCCTTTGGAGAGGATGTAAGAATAGAGGTCCTTAAGGATCCTCCCAAGGATCATTAGGCGGTTTAATCATAAAATAACGGAGAAAGGTTTCCGGACATCATTAACAAGCTCAAAAAACATGGAAAATATCGCAAACCGCTGGAGATCACTTTATATTTAATTATGGCATATACGTATTTGGTCTCTCTCTCTCTCTCTCTCTCTCTCTCTCTCTCTCTCTCTCTCTCTCTCTCTCTCTGCCTGGTTTATGCGCTATAAAACTGGACGTAAAAAACGGCTCCAGTGTAATGTCTGCATATAAACAGGGCATTAATATGAAATCTAACTACACACAGAGTCATATGTTGCAGTGGGGGTCATGTGAACCTGGTTGAATTGAGGGCGAAAAGGACAGTAAGAATCGCAACATTTCACTAATTACCTGGGATGTCGTTCATCTTTCATTCGCCAGAAATCCGCTAATGGCGTCATTCTCTTTGAAATTGGGGGCCTGACTGTGTTTGCATATTAAACTTGACTTTCCCACGGGGTCTCGTCTTCGCTACAGCAATTCTATTATATGTTTTTGATGGTGTGAAAGAAGCCTTGCGGTGATTGCCGACGAGATTCACGCTTTTCATCAAATAAAAGAATGTAATTTCGCTCGTTCTATTGTTTTCGCTTATTTTATTCGTGTTTTATTTTTTTCTCGTTTAGAGCAGTGAACGGGAAAATTATAAATATAAGAATATCTTCAACCGAAATCATAAGTTCATGCCTTATTTTCTATGATTATCGCAACTATCAAACACCGGAAAAGTTTATACATATGTCGAGTGTAGTTTAAGGTCCCCTGACGTTTGCTGCTGTTAAACCAGATTACAATATCAATGAATAATCTTATTTGTAAATATAATTAATATATATCACACTACAAGTTTAACTAGTATAGTAACTCAGCAAAGAAAACGTTACAGCGTCATTACAGGAAAAGGAAAACATTTTGGCGTCAATCCAAAGAATAACCAACATTGAATTAAGAATATGGAATTCCGAATTTGCACGCGTGTGGTGTTTGCATTAACCGAGAGGAAATTCACCAAACGATTATCTAAGAATGATTTAATGGTATCAGAATATTAGTAAAATCGAAACATTTTCAAGAATGTCTAAAACACTCAAGAACCATCCTGACTGAAGCAATTGAAACAATCTGAAATCCACTTATTTCCAGGAAGATATTTTAATGTAGCCTTCCGTCCTACACACATCGAATGAGACCCTTGATATACCCCTGAAACTCAGTTATACCCGAAGGTGTAGTTTCCTCTCATGTTATTTTTTTTTTCTACATGCTACTTTCTGTTCAGTAAATGGAAAAATGAGTCAGAAACATGGAATATGACAATGGATTTTTTCCACACAATATAAGTTAAAAAAACTATATATATATAAAATACCTTTCAAGACTGTTCTTCTTCTTAATTAGTAAACATGATTGACTCTGGGAAATCAAAAAGAAACAAACATTAAAGAATTTTATGGCTCTTAAATTAAAAACGGTTATGATCATTTCATTTTCAGTCAAGTACGAATATCAAAAATAAGTGAGAGAGACTGAATTCTGTTAACAAAACTCTGGCGACATTGTGTGGTCCCGATTGAAGAAATAACAGAATTCATCCTCTGCTTTTTCTTCAGTTACTTATAAATTCATCTTATCTTCCATAGCCTAATCTTACCGTAATCTCTTGATTAATAATGGAAAGAACACAGAATTATTAACATGGCTGAAGAAAATAAATGCAATCGAAGCCTTTCCGATTACGGACACTGAAGACTAAATGACAGGGAACGTACTTCGTTCACGAAGGATAATTTTTCCTCAATTTACAGGAAGAGCAATTCTGTTTCCTCCCGCCATAATTGTTTGAGGACAGACAATTACGACTGCAACGAACTGTGTGGAAACGGTTTTCTCTAAAGACTTCCATCATAATTTCTAAGGAGTTAAAATTAGCAATGTGTTTAAAGGCGGAGACATTTTTCTAAATACCTGTATAGCAACTTCTTAGAGAGGTAAAATTAACACTGCATTCAGAGGAATGAAAACTGAGGCATTTCCGAGTACGTTCGTGGCTAGATAACTACAGCGGCACTTTCATATTTTCGTACAACTACCGTGCTAAGGTTCACCTAGTCTTCATGACTCGGTCTCCATAGCAAATGAGATATGGACTTCACAAGATGTTAGCCAGGCTTGACGAACCAAGTAGAACATTTTAAGAATAATGAGAGCAAAAGAAATTCCCAGAGAATGGACGGAATGAATTACGATTCAGGGTACGTTTTAAAAAGGAAATTTTAAGAAAATATCATCATAAATTTCTGATCAACTCTTTCTCCGAGTACCTAATAAATGATCGGGTATTTTATGTATAAATTTCAAAATGCATTTGTATGAAGAAATTTCCAAGAAAATTTAGCAGTGATTAACAGGCTAGTATGGAAGATCTGGCGCTGCGATATATTGGTCAGTCAACTATGCAAGACAAATAAGGAAAGAGAGGGAAGGATAAAATCTGGAATCAAGAAGGGAAAAACTATAATTAAATAAAGTTTAAAATGTTACCAGTCACCCATAACATTCGAGGGTAACAGTCGTTCAGCATCCCTTCCCCCAGAAGTTTTATTCCATTCTGAAAAAAATAATAAGAAATATAGAAATATAGATACGTAATAAGTGTAACACAAAAGGAAGGAAAATTTAATGTATGCGTTGTCTGGGCGAGATCAGCATTCAGAATCTTTTATTCAACAGCAATCAAATTCAGACACTTGCACTCTAGTCAGTCACGCACACCATTATCAAAAGATCTTTTCGTTTTGTTTCCCTTAAGTATATGCTAAACACACTTTCATTTTTTTCTAATCTAGTCACCCTTATCGATTTCAATCACTTTCCTTTTATTTTCGGCATTTATTCAAAGGACCTGAAAAAGAGAGAGAGAGAGAGAGAGAGAGAGAGAGAGAGAGAGAGAGAGAGAGAGAGAGAGAGAGAGAGAGATTAATAAGATTTCAAATCATTTGAATCATTCTCCAGAGGTTCATTCTTTTTTTTTTTTTTCTTATTCGTTACTTCCACCAAAAATCGTGTTCCGGACCACGAATAATTTCCTCATTATCTTGGTAAAGGAATCGATTTCCTCCTCACGATTTTAATTACGAAAGACTCCGAGCATGAAATGTATTCATTTCTTCTAACCTCTCAGAATCAAGCGGGGTTTGCATAAACAGTGCGTGCTTATAAATCCATGGTTATGGATACCACTTTGTTTTTTTTTTTTTTTTCTTAAAATTCACAATTTCTAATGGTAAAAGTAAAGTATCTGTGAACTAGACGCGTTTAGGACATAATCTGTATCATTCCTTGACACATTATTGTCTCTTAACTGTTTCTTAGCGATCCATTTACACAACTTTATCATTCACTTCCTTAACTGATTAATAATGGATCTCATAAATTGATAACCAATTTACACAACTTAAAAACTGCTTAAAGAACTGTAGTTTATGTGCACAATTTGACAATCTATTCCTAGGATGTAATAACCTGTTTACGTAAATTAAGTGAATGCAAAATTTAATCACACAAGTTTGGACTTTATCTGAGTCACATGGTAAGCTACAAACATACGTTTATAAGTCACCTAACGTCGTCGATTTTATGTCAGTGACAGTCCCTAATTTCTTGCTAGTATTGCATCTGAAAGAGTACAAGAGGTTTTTGTCGTTAGTTAGCCAAATGAGAAGTAAGAAAACTGAGAATCTGTTACTGTCTTTATCGTAGATAAAAATTATTAATTCTATTTTTCTTCCTGATATCTTTGATGATCCACATCCTTCAATGACAAATTTACACAAATTTACAGCTTGATTAGCAATGAACGAAGTCTACTAGTCTAGATTTCCTTATTTTCTGTGCATTTTTTTTTTAGAAGAAGAAATCGTAATCAGTAACCACAAAAAATAAACTGAAAAAACATTATAAAGATGTCTATGCTTTTGAAATGAATTTTCTCCACCCAATTATCTAAGCATGTTTAATTAGTACTTTTCCTGCTCACCTGTGTACTAGATTAACAAACACTACATGGATACAGGATGAGGATAAAATAGTTGTATTTTTTTAAAAAATACCATTTAAAAATAAGACTTATTCAGCTTAAGGAAAAACAGTACATTAAATCTGAACCGATGAAACATTACAAATTAATCTTGTAAACATGCGTAAATGGATCGTTGTTAAATATTCTTTAGAATGAGTAACTTATCAATTCAAACTATTTAAGAGGCCTGTATGCTTACTGGCCAGTCAACAACAGGTAACGATTTTAGTGTTTGTATTCTTTGATTCTATTTGATAAAAGAAAAAATATACAGCGTAATTAAATTTAGTTATGCATTTTAACAACACAGTTCCAATATATCGCGAGCAAAAGTGATATTTAACAAATACCGCTATCGCAAGTGACCATAAAAAGATACAATTGCAGACTAAACGTAAAATGTTTAGCATCTGTGATATCTCCTATTTGGCAGCTGTTGCGTCCATCATCGAAACCCCGTGACGTCAAAACGACTGGTCTGAACACCAGGTAAACCCATTACTCATTTTGACACCAAATACCCTTAGCTACAAGAGAAAAAATATCCAACAGTGACACAAGAAAGGGGATCTTAGGAGACTTG